>NC_141156.1:130630129-130783940 GCF_053477565.2 Lygodium microphyllum
CGAGGACCGCCACTTCTAAGCGGCTCCCGACAAACGCACCACTGATGGGACCTAAAACGGGCTGGCACTAGCTCATGCACTAGCCGGACCTCTATCATGCGCTCAACAACCCCACGGCCTCGCGGCCGGGAGCGTGGATGATGCATACATCATCTTCCTAAACATCTTGCATTTGTATTACGTTTTCTAGTCCAACTCTAACCCAATTAACACTCCTCAGAGGGAGTCCTAGCACATTGCCAAACAGCATGGAATACAAACATAGGAGGTCCTCCAATGGCTGAATGTTGCTACCTCACTGCGACTCTCCTACACCTTGGGGATTGGCCCCTCGATGCGTCGCTAAACATATATAACATACGCACACAAACTTCTCTCTTTTATGATTCGTGTATTTCCAGGAGATATACCATGCTTCCTCACTTTCTTTCCCCTAGACCCAATGCCTAGCCTACAACTTGGACAATCTTACTCACTCAACGCTGGTCATATTCCTCTAGAAAGCAATTGCCATGCATCCAGGAGGTATTATCTCATACTTCTTAAATTTCATGCTTCATGCAAATTGTGAATGTCCACGTGCTCAAAAAAAAAAAAAAAAAAAACAGCATTGGTGCACATGTGGAAAACATTTCTTTCAATGATTTCAACTATTACTCGTATGCAGCGTTGCATGAACCTAGCACCGAGAAACCCTCGTGCTACTAGGTCCTTAATTTTTAATTATCAACCGATCTATATGATATGCATCAAAACTAGCAAGCTTTTCATCATTTCCTCCAGCATTTAAACACCTTTCATACACTCTACCCTGTCACCCGTTTAGATTGTGCATGGTGCATAGGTTTAGGGTTCATTTTCCACATTTTTATTGTATAAAAAGCCATAAAAACTCACTAAAACATAGAGGTAGGGCTGAACTAAGGCTAAAACTCATACTTCAGACCCCCCATACATCCACAAACACGAATCTTATTTTTCCTTAATTTTTGGCACTCAAAATCCATTTTTCCCCTATTTTTAGTGGCTTTTCCCTATTTTTCTTGTATTTTTTGCAATATTAAATGACTGAAAATTCAAAATGAGTTATGGGCTCTGGCCCTTAGGTTCATTTGCAGCAAAAAGACCAATTTAGTTGATGTGTCTTATTATATTTTCCATTGATATCTCAAAAACACCCAATTTCCCCATATTTTGCATATTTACAGGTTTTTCACTACTAATTTCATCCACAACACTTATGATTTTCTGATTTTCTGAGCATAAACAATTGAAAGACATTGCAAACAACATTATAATGCATAATCATCTCATGGAAACAAGTATTCATGAAGCAAATTGCATAAAAACACCATTTTCCTTTGTAAAAATGAGATTACCGTTCTTTGCGGGTTGCGGGTTTTTATTTGCCATATCTCGGGACTGATTTCCAACCACCATTAATGCTCATGACAGTCCACAATCAGCAATCTTCAATCTTCTTACACCATGGAGCAATCCGGTCCTCATTGGACAAGCATCCATCATCCATTCTTCTTCCTCTTCTTCACCACATGAATCTGCCTTTAGGGGAGAGAGAGAGAGAGGAGAGAGAAATACTGAAATCTGAATTCTTCATAGAGACCACCATTTCTCAGGCGAGAGGCGGCGATATGATTGGCATCCAGGAGGGAAGCAAGGGCAATGATCAGTTATAGTGGTTGTTTGCAGTAGACAAGTTGCTCCTCTCCATCCCATGGCGCAAAATTCGGCGCCCTCTGTTGGCCATGTTTCTTCCTCATTCCATGATTTCTCTTCTTCAAATTGCATGCCTTTTGGTTGGGGGGTTAAAATTCCCCCAAAGGGCACCCCCCCTTTGGTCCATGTTGTGGCCACCCTTTCAAATCTTGACCAATTCTTGGCAATTTCCCCGTCCGGACTCGGAATTGAGCTCTGAAAAATCCTTGGTGTCTGGCTTGGCATCCCGCATTGGCTTGTAACTCGTGTCAACCTGCATGACTGTCTGAAAAATTATGAAAAATCAACAAGTGTCGCTCGGGCGCCTTTAAAGCACTTTGGGGCTTAAAATCGTCCTAGATTGAGCCGCCACCTTCGACGTTGAATATTTTTCCCTTGATATTCATAATTTTTAGCTATTTTTAAGCACTTCTTGGCACCAAAATTCCGCTCTCAGTGTCTCAATAGTTCTTGCATGTGGTGGAACATACTTTCTTGCACTCTTTATCCCTAGAGTTGTTACATGTGGTATGCCAAACTCATCATCCATAGACTCATCCTCGAAAATTTCACCCATATGCTTCTTTCCTTGTACAAAATTTTCCCTCTTTTGTGCACTTCTCAGCTTGCCACTTCATCGACTATAACTACCAGTACTTTCTTCATGAACTTGAGGCCCAAACATATCCTCAAGATGTTGATTTCTTTGACCATTATTTGCTGTGATTCTCTTTACCTACCCATCATCATTATTGCTCTCATAAACATCCATCTCAATTGCAACCTTTTGTCAATACAAAGACTCATACTCACTAAGTCTGACATCCATGCTTATGTGAACCTCTTTAGATAGGATCATAACATATGTAGCCCTTCTTCTGATCTCGATACCCAAGAAAAATACATTTAATAGCCTTTTCTTTCATCATTTTCCTTAAATCACCGCGGATACATTTATAACATACACAACCAAACATTGTAAGGTATATAATTTTAGGTGTACTTCCTTACATCTTCTCATATGAAGACATATTATGAGTCAAATATATAGGTGTCATGTTCCTGATATGGACTACAGTACATACTCCCTTAGCCTAATAAGTCGAGGTCATGTGCATTCCTTTATGCCATACCATTCTAATGCAGTGTATAGCTGTATGTAATGTAACCCATCTTTTGATCCCACAATCTCTCAAATAGTAAGAGAACTCATTCAATATATGTTCTCCTTTGTTATTTGAACTTGATCAATCTATTAGCCCCCAAATTACTTTTTTTTCCATGGATTTAAACTCCAATTTTTTTTTAAATGTTTCACTTTTATGCTGCAAAAAGTACACCCATGTCATCCTACCAAAATCATTAATGAAAGTGATATAGAACTTGCATTTTCCACTCAAAGAGACATTCTCACATGGACCCCAAGTATCCAAATGTACCATTGGCTAATCAATCTCCCCTTCTTGGAAAATGGGAGTCTAGACTACTTGCCAAACTAACAAGCCTCACATACATGATCATAATTTACATATCCAAATTGCGAAAACCCATGAACCACTTGTTTAGATTGCATTTGTTTAAGCCATTACAAATTCAGATGTCTAACTCTTTTATGCCATAGTTCAACATATTTATCTTGTCCATGCCTTATCTCAACATACATAAAACTCTTTATGATAGAAGTTTCTACATCCAAAAAAAATAACCTATCTTTCTTTTGACCACAAGCAATAAGCCTGCTAGGTTTGCCATTCCCAAATCTTGGGGGTTCTACCTATAAGAAATCATTTGTATAACAAGCCTTAAAAGGAGATTACGAAATACCATTTCTTTCTATGCTATAAGGCCTTAAAATTGCCTAACCCTTTTGCTTTACTAAACTTATGATAAGGTGGACTCCCTGGGTCATCCCAAACTCCTTAATGAAATAACCATACTTGTTAAACCTCACTTGTAATCCTTAATCATGCTAAAGCCAAATTTTTAGTGATAGTAGGCCCATATAAGACATCCCAAAGTTTATTTTCTATTCCATCTCTAGTCACCAAAGGCACACTCCCAAATAAGTTATCTTATGTAGTGTGTCATCTCTTGTAGCTATAGTCTTCAATTTGCATTTGTTGCTTTCTATCAAACCATTCTACATGGTGTGTTATATTTTTTGTAGCACGTTAGTCCAAAAATTTAATAATACTAGAGGGTATGTCACACTACTAAATACACACTCCATGGCAAAGAGATGATATCTAGGTGATGAACAACCTCTAAAAACACAGTCACCACCAGTATATCCACCTACATAGTGCCCAAATTGGGTTCCTTCTTGACCCCTAAACATAGCATTTTTCTTATGAAAATACTCTCTCTCAAAGTGAGAAAACTTTTCATAATAATGACATAAACCATCTCTCTATGGACTAGAATGTCCTCTACCTTAGAGTAGAACCTCCTCCTGCATCTAGGCATAAAGTCACCATATTCAAAGGTAATATGGCCATGTTCAAAGCTATTTTTATCACCATATGATGAACCTCTAGCTCTAGATGAGCTACCATGGCCTCATTGATGATAATGCACACTATCCTAATTTACATTATTTCCACTACTAGATGCATTGAGGCCAAAACTTAATCTCTTTTGTAACTAACAAAGCAATCAACTCTTCAAAATCAAGCATAGATCCTCCTCTCATAGAAATGGAGGTACCAAGGGACTTGAATGCAAGTTCAAGTCTGTTTAGAGTGACTGATACCAAATTTTCATCATCAATTGGTGCATTTATTGAAATAAGATATTCTATAACCTATCTTTTTTTTGCCACATAATCATTGATGATTCTATTTCCTTGCCATGCACCATGCAACCTCTTCTTTAACTATTTTCTTCCTAGCCTCCATGCAAGTGTCATAAATTGTCTCAATGATGATTTTCCAAGCACCTTTGCATGTACTTGCCTTTTTAATGTGCAAAATCAATGTCTCTAAGATACATATAGATATCCAATGGAAAACTTTTTAATGTGCAAAATCAATGTCTCTAAGATACATATAGATATCCAATGGAGAACTTTTTAATGTGCAAAATCAATGTCTCTAAGATACATATAGATATCCAATGGAAAATTTTTTGAGTCTTGCCTGTCCAATCCTTATGTCTTGTTTCTATTCTTCAATGGACTTATCAAGTAGTTTTAGGCATGCATCTTCTCTTGTAATAAGGTCCATTGACCTCTCCCCACTACTGGGAAACATAGAGCATAGTCAACAAGCTTTTCATATCTAGGGTAAGTAGAATTCTACATTTGTCTAGGAAAGAGTGTAGGGACCCCCTTTATGGGC
Organism: Lygodium microphyllum; assembly: GCF_053477565.2. Lineage (NCBI taxonomy): Eukaryota > Viridiplantae > Streptophyta > Polypodiopsida > Schizaeales > Lygodiaceae > Lygodium > Lygodium microphyllum. The sequence continues at coordinate 130,635,184 of NC_141156.1, forward strand.
TGATTGTTACATTGATATGAGTTTAGGTTGTCCTACATGAGTCCAAGCATCATGGATAAGGATGTTATAGTTGACTCTTTCATCAATGGGAGCTTCAATGATGTGCTCTCACTTTGTAAACTAATTTGACCTTAAGGTAGGTAGGTGAGATTAGCTCCTAATTTTTTGGGTCAATGGTGATAGCCTTGGCCATGCGAGTGGAAACGATATGCCTAGTAGGCACACACAAGAATTGATATTGGATACTTGCATTTAGAACATTTCCCATACATGCAAGTATAGTTTCACTCCTTGTATTGGGGGACTAATTGTATTGGCTTATTGTTGTGGATAGTAGAGGGCCACATGGCTTGATTGATGGAATTCCAATAAGCTTTAAGCTTTCAAGGTCATGTGGTAGGGGATTTTATGAGTGACTCATGAGATGACTACAAAATATATGTGTTTTGTACTCTCTCTCTCATCTATTCACACAATCCTTGCATATTGTGTCACGATTGTCACAATTGAACCATCTTTCCAAGAAGTTGATTAAGGATTTCTAAATTTCCAAGCATGTATTCCTTTCCCAAGTGTTAATCTTTCAAAGAAGCAAGGATTTCTTGTTGAGAGTCAAGAGCACTCTTGCCTAGAGCTAAGGGAACATTAGAGTCCTTAGCACTCTCACATTTGGATATAGTGTAGTGACCTCAATTGGCTGCTCTATGCAAGTTGGTTGGCTAAGCATTCACCATTTTGTCTAGCTTCATTAAATCGTTTGATAGAGAGGCTATTGAGAGTTGTAAGATTTGAATACATGATGGTGACTAAGCATGTGTCCTTAGCTTGTATTTTCTCACCTAATCTTAGCTTTAAGGCTTGTATTGGCTCTGTAGTAAAGTTGAGATTGTGATTGTCATGTATATGCATGCTCAATTCCAAGAAACTAAGAGTGTCTTCCCTTATTTTATTAGCTTCAAGGGAAACCTTGGCTTGATACTAGTGGTTTTGAGTTTTGTGTATTTCACCTAAATTTTAAATCAAATCTCACAAGAATCCTAATGATTCTACATTCAAAATCATTTTATGGAGGCTAGTCAACATGGCTTGTATGTGTGCAAGTTGCTACCATGTATCATCATTGATGGTGTGTGCTACTTGATTTGGACCTTTGTCATCCAACTCTATGAGGTTTTGTTTCACATCTTCTTTAGTCATAATAGAGATATTCAAATATACAATTTATTGAAGACAGTTAAGGCTTACTTCTTAGGCTAGGATTTTTACTCTCGATGAGGGGCGATATTTTGAATCTAGGATGAGGGTTCTAAGTCCAAGACCTTATCTTGATCTTTTGAGTGTTTTTGAGCCTTTCATTCCATTCTTATCCCTACACCCTAGGTCTCATTCTTTTTGTTTCCTAATTAATTTTGATGAGTTTTTGTGATGATCTTCAAAAGCATACTTGAACCATCATAAGCAATGATTGCACATTTCCATAATTCCAAGTATGTTAAAGTGCATTCAAGTGCTTAGTGTGCAAGCATGATTTCTCTCTTTTTCAACAACTTGTGAATTCATCAATCAAGCAACTTATAGCACAGTATTCAGTGCAAGCATAAGTCAAACACTACCATTTCAATTGCCCAAAATAAGTGCTACCTTTTGCTTCCCTTTTCTCTTGTGCTCCAGCTTTCAATTCCCTTGGTCCATTATATTTTAGGTTTTAGTTCAATGTTCAATCCTCGAAGTTCACCTACACAAAAAAAATTGCATATGTAATGGTGTGATCTAACCTTTAGGGGACTAACTATATATATATAATCTATATAACATGCATTCATGACCTATTATAAATATCCCAATTTGTGAATTTTTCTTGAATAAAGCACAAACCTTTTTTAATTAAATCTATAACTAAGCCCTTTATATGACACCCTTCTATATGTAAAACATGTATAAAAATGGTGTTTTTAAAGCCCCTAATTTTGAGCTTACATTATACATACATATATTTATGAGGGACACACTCGAGGATCTAAACTATATGCCCTACACCTATGTGTGTATCAATGTTTATGCAAGGAGAAGGTATGGGTATGCACTAGGTTAAGAATTTTCCGGTCCTAAAATGGGCTCAATACACTCTAAGGCTCTAGCTGTGACCCCACTACACACACAAACCACCCCACACAGTAGCATGGCTAGGAGCGTCCTAAGGGGTATACTACCCTAATCTCTAATAAGAAACTTTGCATTTGTATGGATTGTAATCCAACGGATAATCCTTCACACACTCCTTAGAGGGAGCCCTTAAACATATTGGTGTAATATAACACATAAGCAAAGACAAAGGGAGCACCCCTCAACTAACTACCACGGCTCCACTACAACTCTCCTACACCTAGGGAATTGGCCCCAAAATGCATAGTTCATACATAGAACACATTCGATACATAATCCACTCTTTTAATCAATAAATCCAAGAGATAATAGATACTTAAATATTTCCAAAAGAGATGGAACAACTAAACCTATAGCTTAGGGTACCTCACCTCCTCAACATATGTCATAGTTCATGAAAGCAATTGCTATGCATCTAGGATGTTGTGTGCAATGCAATTGTGTATGTTTTATGGTGCTCAAACAAAATTTCCATCAACAACCAACATTGTGAAGGTGCAAAAACATCTATTTTCATGACTTTACTCTAAATCGAGATTGGTGCATTACATAGGGCCGGCACTAAGCATGCTATGCTACTACTAAACCCTCTTAATTTTCAAACAACATATATCCTATATGTCATGCATTAGGAAGACATGAGAATTTAGCATATTATTAGCACTTAACAATCCCCTTGTCCCTACCGTTTAAGATTTTGTATTTGTTGGTAGGTTTAGAGAGAGGTTTTAAATGTATTTTCCTTCATAAAAATCAACAAACACTCGATATAACATAAGCATAGGGCTAAACTGAGACTAAATCTCATGCGTCAGTCTTCTCATACATTCACAAACATAAATATTATTTTTTCTTATTTTTCAAACAATTGTTTTTAATCCCTTTTTTTTATTTATTTATTGATAATTCAACTTACTGATAATTATATTTCTTATGTGTATCATCCCACAGCAAAAACATATGTGGAAAAAAAGCCTCAAATTTGTATATTTTTCTTAAAATTACAATGTTGTGGGTTTTATGTATTTATAAAGAAATTATTAAATGATCGATTTTTCTTACTTTATTTAATATTTCTGATCAAACACAACATTGACAATCAAATACAATCATTTCCAACCAAAATTTATTATAAAACAATTAAATTTAGGACTTACTCATAAAATCCTTACTTATGACACACGTATCTCATAATTGGAGGCGTGCTAATGCTTCCCAACAATCTCACTGACGATCTTTCCAAACCTTGATCTATGCTTCTTTACACTCTAGCATCATCCCAGGATCAAAATCTTTCATCTCAATCCACCCCCTCTCTCTTAAAATCAAGCATGGAAACACACAACAAGAAGAGAAAGGAGAGAGAAATACTGAAAATGAACATTTTGATTCCTTGGCTGAAAATCTGCATGTCCACAGTCAAATTAAATCCCTTAAGGAGTAGGTGAGGGATGTGCCATCATCTCTTGCTAATCCCTAGTATCCAAGAGCCAAAAATCTCATGATTTAATTGTCCAAAATACACATGATTTTTTTGCATTTCTGATATGCCCTAAGTATTATTAAAATAATTATAGATAACCACTATATTACCTTTTTGTCTTTTGCATTCCATTCTTTCCATGCCTTTAATTCTTCTGCAAACGCAAGGTCACTCAACTCTAGCTCCTTTTCTTCACCTAAAACAAACTCAAAGAGGCCTTTTCCAATAAGGAAATTTGTTACACAAAACTTCTATGATGGCTAGTTGTTCTTGTATAGCTTCTTAATGATGGGATTTCCACTATTGTATGCCATTATCAGAAATTTGATACAAAATACCAAGCAAATCTTTTGCAATCTTTTAATACAAAAAGTGTACAACAGTTCGCCAAGTATCCTTTTTCACTAACTACTCAATAATATATTTAATCTATAACTTGTTTGTTTATTAAACATTGGTTTTCTTCCTAGCAAACACCTTAGAACTTACCGATTTGAAATTTGTAACCTATGCACCACCTTCAATCAACAAAATTGAAATTGTAGTATATCATGAAACTACTATCCATCTAAAACAGGGCCTAAAATGGCCTCAAATGGCCAAAAAGGTAGTGGAAAAGCCCTAAAGAGTGTATCTATAGAATATAATGTTCTTTTCTCACACACTAAATCTCATAGCAATATGAGATTTTTACTCTTTCCTACTTTTGATGCATCCACATGTACTATCTTACTACTACTAAGAGAAAGGAGTGGGAGAATCTTTACTTTTTTTAAATTCACCTCAGCCTTCAAAACTAGCCTCTCTAAGTGGTGTTGCTGTGATACTATGTCATGAATCCCATGGTTGGGGTGACTTTCTTGAATTACTATACCAAACACACACCATATACAAGAGAAATATCACTTAAAAACACAAGAAAAGAGATGGAGGACAAAATGTTTTCTTATTGGTTTCTTCTTATTCTTTCTCTCACAATAGGAAAACCATGTAATATGTGATGATCAATCATTTGCCAAAAATAAGGCTGGATGCTTGACAAGAGAGATGTGAATGAATAGAAAAAGCTATTCACATGTGTGTGAAAACTTCTTTTATCTTTCTTTATTTTTTTCATTTTGAGAAAGAGTGAAGGAGAAGTAGAGATTGAGGGAAAGAGAGTGAGAGTATAAGGGACCAAGAGGCTGAAGCCTCCTTTCTCCTAACTAGTAGTCTCGCATTGCTTACCCATACTTCTCTCTGGCATAAAAAAGACCATAGAAAGTTGAGGAATGAAGGAATGCATCATGGATCATGGAGTATGCAAAGAGTGTCCTTTCTAGGGTTGAAGGAAGGCTATGCTACTCATTACAAATGGATGGAAACATTCATGTGTGAGACACTATGTGAGAGGTAGTCACTAACTTAGTGGTTGAAGCTCTTGAAATATTAAGAGTGTGTCCAAATATCCCAAATACATTGATCGCATATTGTCAAATCCTTTGGCTCTATTGCCAAGACCAAGGACACTTCAAAAACAAGGTTAGTTGCATAGTTTATGGTTGTGGAATAGGAGGAAATAATCAAGTCAACTCCAAAATGCTTTTAAGTAGTTAGATTTGTGTTCTCATGATCCAACACATAATTAGGTTTCATGATTGAGATTAGTATTCTGGTGCTTAAACACATATTTTGGTTTCATGATCCAGGTTTTTGCAATCATGCTTAAACATATATTTAGGTTTCATGATTAAGATTTTGGATTCATGAGTTACAATTTGGATTAATGGTAGGATGTACTTTAATAGTTTCTCAATAAGAGATTGTAACCGGTCACCATAGTCATAAATGTTGAATTTGCACACTTGGATGTTGAAGGGATGATTTCGTTGAGATTAGCATTATATTCAAGTATTTGGACACTCTGTGAATGTGCTAATCTTTAGCTATTTTTAAGATACAATAAACAAAGTGTTGTAATGCACATTGAGATAGCATGTATGTCATTGCTTGAAGCTCATTGGAGCTCATATTGATGTCTATTGGTTCCAAAATGATTATTGGCCATAGTAGGATATCATGTGGGATGCCTTGAGCATTGTTTGGTTAGTTTAGAGTTGGTTTATTGTTGGTTATAGCAAGCCCTTTGTTGCTTACTATCTATGAAAAGACTATCTTCCATGTTTACATGAGATCTATGCCACACTAATGCCTGTATGGATATATGTCAATTTCAATTGATATGTTAGAGGTTTTGTGATGATTTGAGGAGTTATTGAGCTAGAAAACTGTAACGTGTCTGCTCGTCCACTTGAGGGACACGTCTTAGCAATCCATCAAGAGATATATCTAGAAGACGCCGCCCGGCACTCCCAAGGAATGACATGGGGTTTGCCAACTAGGGTCTCTCGAGTCTGCCTTGCAATGGAAGTATCCAGTAGTTCCCACTAGGATCGACCTGAAGTATGGGTTCCTCGTAGTCGGGTCTTCCTAATAGCCTTCTAGCATCAGTCTACAACTGCTTCACTTTGCGCATATATATATAGGACTAAATCAGACTCATACCGCACTTGGTTCAAGGAGAATGGGAAACGAGAGGGATGCATCGCTCGACCTCTCTGCCCGTAGGGCATAGTCCCATTCTTGTCCCCTAAAATGGTATGAATCACAGTTGTAACCAACATTTTCTAAGGTCATCGTCTAACTTTTCCTAACATTTCTCGTTGACATTTCCTTTGAGGAAAGCTCTCGGCTAACCGAGATCACCTTGCCGTAGGATGGACCCGACGGTCACATCCACCACGCTTCCCTTGGTGGTTGTTTTAGTTATCTAATTACCTAGCACATTATGTTTGACACATAAAAGCAGCTTTCTTAATTAACCCATTAATCACAGGTTCCTTTACGTAATTTAGGGCATAGACACGAAGACAAGATAAAACAAGATCAAACACTTCCTTAACTTATCTTCAGATTAATGTTTGTCTCCCGCCCATACAGGAGAATTAAGTGTCCCTTTCTGCCTCTGCAGAAAAATCCTTTCGTCTCCTGGCAATAAAAACCCGAAGGTTTATCCTACCAAGATTCTGCCTTCTAACTAGTATCAAGGCCTCGAGATCCCATCTCGAGTCACCTAGAACACTTGTGTAGGGTCTGAAGGCATTGGGATTTATAGCCAGATCCCCCCTGCCACCCGCTCATCCTCCTATGCCAAATAATTTCCACGGAGAGACCTCTCGCGGCAAGTTCGGTCCACATTCCTGATGCGGATTCATAACCCCCTTGGTTAGGGTTTGGCGGTTTGCGGGGGGTAGCTAGCGCCATACTTCCTTAATTATCCCTTTAGGAAGTCATCCACAGCTGAAGCAACCAGCCTAATAACATTTACTAGGAAAAACATCCCTTTTATTCCCATGGCAATTTATCCTTACAGTTCCCGCCATGAAAATAGGAAGTCATCCACAGCTGAAGCAACCAGCCTGATAACATTTACTAGGAAAAACATCCCTTTTATTCCCATGGCAATTTATCCTTACAGTTCCCGCCATGAAAATATAATCACTTGGATATTCATCCAAAACCTCAACCAATCCCTAAGTATCCTTTTGGAAACAATCAAGCTGAGACAACCAGCCTAACATCCTTTAACTAGGAAAACATCATTTCCTAATCCAGCAAGTAACCACTCTGCCTAGCAATCACTTTTCCCATCTTTAACAAGATCAACCTTCGTTAAAACCATTTCAACAGTTCCAAGCAACATGCTTAGCATAAATCAACTACCATAAAGTTCACTCTCCCCCTTGGGTTAGGGCTTCGCAAGGTCAATTTAACAAGTTCCTTCTAGATCCTTTAAATGATCTAAGTGGTCTTCCCCTTGATCCTGATTTGATCAAGGCTAACATTGTCCTATTGTTTCAAACATAGACAAGTTTGGTGGTTTGTACAACATTCCTGTTAAGGTGAAGTTCCTTTCCCGAATACCCTCAGCATTCTTCCTTAGGTCGATCGCAACCCACAAGATCCGATACCTTGGGATTTGGGGTTTTCCCTAAGTTTTCCTTTGCTTGTAAGGAACAAGAATCTACATAGTCGAATGCCAATTCAACTCGTGCTTTTTGAGTTATGGGCTAGTGATCCACCCTTTCCAACGACCTTAGCATCGACTAGGTCTTCATAGGAATTTTTCCCTAGATAGTTTACCTATCTAACTCCTAAATGTTGTTGCGCATTGAGTCCACTAGGACATCCTTACCCTAGTGTGTAAGTCTCCCCTTCCTGGAAGAACAAGAGAATTTTTCCGTCCCAAGTTGTGTTGCACAACTTTGGAACCACAATTGCAAATTGGCAATTGACGACGATCCACTTAAATCAGGAATTGGTCGAAACCTTAATTCCCTTATTTTGGCATGGTGTGCCCTAATTGGTAGGACAACAGAATTGAGAAGAACTTCTATTAAATCTTTCCTACGTGCTTTTTGGCAAACAATGAATTTTTGTATGCAATTCTTTCATGAATTTTGCAATACGCACTTTCCTATGAAGTAAATATTTCAATCACAAAACTGAATACCTAGAATGATTCATGCATGTTTTTGGCTATTGATCCATCAAGAGAATGTGTAAAAAGCAGGATGCAATAACCTATCCCTTTTCATGCATTGAGTGTGACAAAATTTACGACTTTCATCAATGCAACCTTCCTTGAACTTATTATTATTATTATCATTTTAATCGATGCAATCTACTCTTGCAACTAATATTTTTACATGTTAAAGGCGGATTACGATGTCAAACTACGAGCTTAAATTCAGCAAGAAGATATGAGTCTAGGACTTGGTTCCCATCAATTGAGATCCCATTAGTGGCGACGGCCCTGTCTCGCATGGTTGCCGGACGCGCACCTCTTAGGTGCCATATTTTGCAGAAAATTAGCGGTCATACATGAGGTAAAATTTGCTTAGGCTCTGCATAAAATTTTATCCAAAAGCTCCCGTGGCTTGCAGCACCTTTGGCAATCCAAATTGCGAATCCCGGGAAGGAGGGGAAAACTCCCTCTAAGCTAGGGATGCTTGGAAGGTTCCTAGAATCTTCCAAAGCTCTCTCTCTCTCTCTTCTTCTTCTTCTTCTTCTTCTTCTCCTTCTCTCTCTTCCTCTTCTTCTTCTTCTTCTTCTTTCCTTCTCCTTCTCCTTCTTCTTCCTCTTCTTCTTCTCTTCTTCTCCTTCTCTCTCTCTCCTCTTCTTTTTCTTCTCTTCTCCTCCTTCTCTCCCTCCCTCTTATTCCTCTTCTTCTTCTCTTCTTCTTCTTCTCTCTCTCCCTCTTCTTCCTCTTCTTCTTCTTCTTCTCTTCTTCTCTCTCTCCCTCTTCTTCTTCTTCTTCTTCTCTCCTTCTCCTCTCTCTCCCTCTTCTTCTCCTTCTTCCTCTTCTTCTTCCTCTTCTTTTCTTCTCTCTCTCCCTCTTCTTCTTCTTCTTCTTCTTCTTCTTCTTCTTCTCTCCTTCTCCTCTCTCTCCCTCTTCTTCTCCTTCTCTCCTTCTCCTCTCCCTCTTCTTCTCCTTTTTCTTCTCCTTCTCTTCACGGCCGGGGGGGCTGCGCTCGTGTTGATGGGGGTCGTTGCCTACTGTTAGGGGGGGGGGCGTTGTTGCTGAAGCCAGGGAGGAGGAGCCACCATTCGAACCACCAGGGGGGTGCTGTTATAAGGTGGAGGGAATGACGCCACCCTCCAACTAGGGGGCTGCATGCCCCCCATCACTCACTTCACTCCCTCTCTCTCTCTCTCTCCCTGACATGCTATCGGCGGGGAGAGAGAGAGAGGGATAAAGAAATTTGTGTAATTTCTTTAAAAATTCTAAGGGGGGTTTGCATGGGGGGGAAAAGCACAGGGGTCACAGGGGGGGGGGGGGGGGGAAGGGGGGAATATTACAAAAACTTTAGTTGTTACAAATATTTTGCTATTAGTTATTAATGGCCGAACCTATATCCATATACTTGAATCTCGAAATACCAAGTATAATCTCTTTGTGTTGCATAGTTTTCAAGTATTGTATATTAACATGCCCAATGTGCTTATGCCATATTTCAACATCTCCAATTGCTTCACTGTCATGAGCAAACATGGCTACCTTTAGTTCAATAATATTGACATCTAGAGTAAATATTTTTCCATTTCATTTACCCTTTACAATCAACTTACAACCATTCCCATATTTTTCTATGAAATATCCATATTTTTTGAATCTAACATGCAAATTTTGCTTAGCCACTTGTCCAATAGACAATATTTTTTTTTGGTAATAGATGGTACATGTAAAACATCATAGAGGATCTTTTTCTTTCCATCATGCATGACCAAAGGTATAATACTTGTATGCATAATTTCATGTAGTGTATCATCACTTGTACATATGTAACCATGAGCTCCTACAATCATCTCATCAAACCATTCTCCATGTTGGGTCATATGATTCGAAGCACTTGAGTCAATGTATTGTTTCTCATCAGCTTTTTCTTACTTAGGTTTGTCTTTGTATAGATGTGTCGTGTCAAATAATCTACTTGAATAATCATCAATAGCTTTACTCAACCATGCACAATGACTATGTTATCTATCCTTAGCTTTCATATGAGCCTACTTTTTGTGATAGTATTTTGCAATATGACCATACCTACCATAATAATGACAATCTTTGTCTCTATTTGACTGATCAGTAGACTGCCATGTACCTCTATCTCTAGGTTATCTCCCCCTTCCTCTCTATGCATTTGAGCCATTCCAAGAATTTTATTGTTGCTATCCATAGCTATTTCTAGTGTCACCATGACCTTGAGAGGCTCCTCTAGCCCTACTACCTCTAGCTCTTTGATTAGAGTAAAAAACTATATCTTTGCTCTAAGAGATACTATATCCTATGTTCAAGCCCCACTTTATTTCTTCATATAGCAATGATGCAAGCAACTCCTCCCAATCATGGGGTTTTAATATTACAAGAAATATATGTATCAAAGGCATTGTATTCTTTGTCCAAACCATTCAAGGTAATTGCAACCATATCATTATCCTTTACTTTGATCCAATGGAAGGAAGTTGATCATCAATGGTTTTGATTTAAGTAGTATAAGCATGTATGCTTCTACCATTTCTAGCCATGTTGTTAAACTGTTGCTTAAGCTGAATTTTTCTTGCATGTGTTGCATTCCCATAATTTTAATAAAATTTCTCATGCATTCTTTGAAGACCAATAGTTAGTTATCCACATAGCCATAGCATCTAAGATGCATAGTGAGAACGAATGTAGGATTTACTAGCTTTTTCCAACCACTCTCTATGAGCTCTTTCACAGCTTCTTAGTAGTAGGATTTCTATCAATAAGTTTTAATTCAGATTTATCTACTATACATAAGTTCCAACAACCTCTTCTAATCAAGAAGTTCTGCATTCTAAACTTCCACAAGGAAAATTTCTTATTGTATGATTTGTCCCCCACAATCTAGGTAATGTTATGAGTACCTATTGCGTTTGCCATAATGCTATAAACACCAACGGTGCAATGTTTTTCCACTTAGACAATAGCAATGCCTCAAATGTCTGCAAAAACTTTTCATAGTTTGCTAACTATAGCTGTAAATACTTCACACACAAGGCTTCAATAAGCATCAACTACTCAAGATATATAAGATTAAGTAAGCTAGACATAGCTCAACTACAATCCACTATGAGCATGCATTTACAACCGAGATTTACACAAACCAAGGTATTTTAAACCCTTTTTAGCAACTCTTACTCACTTTGCAACGTCTTCAGTGTTTTAGATGTATTTGTAGCTCATAAGAGCATTTACACATCCATACATCAATCAAAGTACCCAAAATTACAGCCAATTATAATAGGCATAACCCTTCTTCAACTTTCCATTTTGGAAAGAAAGCTAGGTTTCCATTTGTTAGACATGTCAAGAACATCATTAGACCATTATGTAATATTTCCACGCAATAAAAGTTAGTTGGTTAGTTCGAAAGTTAGTTAGTCAATTAATAAGTTAGTAAGATTACTAACTAAAGGATAACTAAGGTAAAAACTGACTAGCATTAATAGCTAATAATTTTCATTCAATTAAAAATATATTTTAAAAAATTGAGAGTCATAAATCTGACATTTTTTTTGGATTGATAAGGACCCTAGCCACCCTTTACGAAAAGTACAATGTGAATGGGACTTATGAGCCATATTAATCGCTAGTATTAATGTGTATAATTTGAATGGTCCAAAAATATTATATTCTTGGGAAAAAAAACTATTATGTTTTAGATATTATCTTAAAAAGATAGAACTAAAAGTCATTTAAAAGAAGAGACAAGTGATGTTTTAGTTAGTTTTGGAGATTTTATAAAAAAGGAAAAAATGAAAAATGTCTGGCAAAATCGTGTGCGCCGCGATCGCATTGTACAGGCAGTAGACAGCACTTCGAACAAAGAAAATAAAAATGAGTGAACTAAGAGCTTTCTAAACAAGTGTCTTGAGGTTTTACCCCCTTTTGGAGCCAATGCAACCATCAGATTTATGATCTGAGCATCAAATCACCGAGTCTTCTAAGAGCCCCTCCACTCTTGTTCTCAGACTTATCCCTTCCTCTCTAATTCATTATAAATATGAGGCATGGGGAGGCGCAAGGGAGCATAAGGAGACCTCAAAAGGTTGCAAGAGAGAGGGAGAGAGAGATTATACCCCTCCAAGAGATTGCGAGAGAGAGAGAGAGAGAGAGAGAGAGAGAGAAGAGTTACCCCAAGAGGCTGCACAATTTCCCTCTATCTGGATCCTTGATTTAACCATCTTCTCTTAAGCTCTCCCATCTCAAATCTATTCCACCTTCTGAATCTCTTGAGTCTACTTGCAAACGATGGCCTCCAAGCGAAGAATGTCATGTGTAGATGACAATCCTACAACCAGCGACAGAGCTTTGCTGTCAATCCAATTGCGGTACCGGTCGTAAGTAATGTATTTTCAAATTGATAGATGCTTGTTTTAATGCTCACAAGAGATACATTAGGCTCCGTACCTTGTGGTGCTAGAATAGGTCATTGAAAAGGATAAATCGCATCTCAAATATTCAAAGATGAAGTTTGTGAAGTGCTTGTATCAAAGGGAGTTAAATTGCACCTAGTTGCTATGTGATGAATCCATGCATAGCATAAGCAACATATGGGACACTAAAGTATTGAGCATTGATGAGTCTTTGATTAATCTTTACCGAGGATAATATTGTTTAAAGTTCGCAAATGCATATACATGGTACATACATGGGAGAGATTATGTAAACTTTACATCGATGACATGCGACTCCTTGTCTTAGGAGAAAGGAAGATAAAGCCAAGAAAAAAAATGTTGCATAGTAGGAAAATGCTAGAAGATAATTGTCACTTAGAGAAGAGGCATAAATGCTCTTGCTAGATTGATTAATTTGCATTGGAATGATAAGACTTACGTCATGTATAGTATTGGAACCTTTAGCATATGCCTTAGGCTAAAGGAGTGAATATTAAGTAAATTCTACTCTTTGGCCCCAAGGGGGAGAGTGAATATGTGATGGAATTATTGTCGCGTCTATTATTGTATTGTTTGGAAAAAATACAATTAGTTTTGTTGGTTGATTGAACAACACCCTAAATGTTTTTCTTTCAATCAAGGGATTGTTGCATTGTGATTTGGATAAATATTCCAAGGCTTGTGTTGATGGCAAATGCATGGCAGGGGTCTGTAATGACAAGTTGCCATGGGAATAAAGGAATGTTTTTCTAGAATATGATATTAGGGCTGATTGCTTTGATTGCACGAATTAATTAAGGAATGATATTTTGCATGCATGGATCATCTCCAAGATCAAATCGTGGATTATCTCGAGAGGGCACTGCTCGATTCACAGGTCGATGGTCGAGTGGTGAAAAGGCCAACCACAGAAATGGCATCTTACTCCTAGACCGCTTGTGGGTCAGGTGGAGCTTTGGACACCCGTTGCCTATCTAGAATGGAGTTGGAGATCCTCGTGAGCCCAACATCTGGGACGTTGGAAGATCCTATTCTAGATAAAGGATGGAAATTTCAGTGCCATGAGATTTGGACCAGGTACTTCTATTGGACAGAAGGGATATATAATTCTCCTGTATGGGTAAGAGACAATGATTCACTTAAAGATAAGTTAAGGAACTTGTTTGATAAAAGGATTGCTTGTTTTGTTTTTGTGTATGTGTTGTAAATTACATGAACGAACTATGTACCCTAAAAGGCTTAATTAATGAGGCTAGTTTTAAATATCACACATAAATGTGATAGGACTTAATTAGACAACTAAAGCTATCGAAGAAAGTGTGGTGGATGTGACTTGGGTCTGTCCTACGGAAGGGTGGTCCCAGTTAGCTAGGAACTTTTCTCAAAAGACTTAATAATGAAACTGTGAAGACCTAGAGTCAGTAGATTTAGAATCCCAATTTATGATGTTTTAGGGGAGCGGAATGGGACTATGCCTTATGGGCAGAGAGCTTGAGCTTTACATCCCTCTCGTTTCCCATTCTCCATGAACCAAGTGCAGTATAAATCCGCTTTGACTGTGTTGTTCCTACGCCAAGTGTTTCATCTAGAGCTCGACGCTAGCTACTTCCTAGAGACTTGGCTAATAGGAGAGAAACCATGACTTCAGGTCGGTCCTAAGTGGGAATGGTTGGATACTTCCGCTTCGTGGTAGACTCTGGAAGACCTAGATCGCAAACCCTATGACATTCCTTGCGAGTGTCAGGTGGCGCTTTCTAGACTCCCCTCTCGATGGGCTACTAAGATGTGTCCCACAAGTGGACAAGCGGACACGTTACACATTATAATTAATGTGCTCAAATGTTTAGGGTCTAGCATATAATGCATCATTCAGTGGTGCAAGGTATTATGTCCCTTTCATCGATGATTACAAAAAATGCATTTGGATGTATATTTTGAAGCACAAGGATGAAGTACAAGATCTCTTTAAGGATTTCAAAAGTCATGTTGAAAAAGAGTTTGGCTTTTGCTGTCTCTCGCTTAAGATCTAATAGAGGAGATGAATATGTCTCTCATGAATATGAGAAGTATTTGACTAATCATGAAATCAAAAGGAAACTTACATGTAGTTATACATTGCAACAAAATGGTGTAGTAAAGAGGAAAAATAGAGTGCTTATGGAAGCTACAAGAGCTATGTTTAATGAGAAGAATTTGCCAAACTAATATTGGGTTGAAGCAGTTGTGCATGTAGTGTATGTCTTGAATAGGACTCCTATAGTTGGTATTCATGACATTACATATTATGAGAAGTTAGTGTATGGGCACAAACTGGATGTCACTCATTTAAAAGTCCTTGAATGTACTACTTATGTGCATGCACATGATAGAAAAGCATACAAATGCTACAATCCTTCTACGTGTGAGATATTGTTTAGCAAAGATGTTGTATTCAATGAGCCAGCTTCTCAGTATGGTAGTCAAAATGTGGTTATTTTTTATGGATGAATAGATGATCATACTAAAATTTGCTCTATGGATAGTATCAATGTTAGTGGGCCTATATGAGAACATTCTCTGCTATTAGGATTCAAAGCTTCAACTCAAGGTTTCATGGCAACCATTGTTTCTTTCTCTCGAGGTATACATTGAATCTCCCCTTCTTTCAACTTGTTCCAACTTGCTCCACACTTGTTGGGGAGCTTTCTAAGGCTTCATTAAGCCTTTTTAGTGCTTATTGAACTAAGGAGTAGCTATTTATCCATTTTGAGTGGATATAGAGCATGTTATACAAGTCATGGATAACTGAGAAAGCTTCACAACACTATCATATTTTGGCCATAACTTTTGCACATAATATCAAAATTAGCCATTATATAGCTAGAAAAAAAGAGCATGACAAAACATACATATGTAGTTTTTTGTTCTCTATTTCACACAAAAAAAAATTATTATAGTTTGGACACTTAAACAATAAATTCCATAATGCATGTTTGATACTTTGAGGATGCTATGTTGGCTCTTGGATGGTATGGTTATGCTTTTAAGACTTGAGCTTGAAAAGGCTCAGATTTCATTGTCCTTTTAGTGCTGTAATAACATGGCAACAAGAATTTATAATTGAAAAGCTTATGCCTAATGCTGATTGATGCTTTACTAGATACTCAATGGATGTACCACTATTTCAATTTTTATGTATACTTTCCGATATGCTATGGTACAATTTTGAGCTTTGTTATATTGATATTGGTAGTGGTTACATGCCTTGGTTACTTTAGTAGATCATACAGTTATGGGCTTGAAGAATCTATTGGATTTCATGCTCATGGCTTATGCTTCAAGTATCTTGGATACTTTGATGTCATTTACATGATGTTTTGAGCTTTGCTTACTCATTTGGTATTCGACTTTTGCTTCAATGGGAGCTACTGGGCTTTATGTATTGAGCCACATTGGCACTTGGATGTATTACATAGTATTTGGTTTATGCAATTGAGTTTGAGATTATCATACTATTAAGAAAATGGGACTCATTTTAACATGTACATGTTCTCTTGATATTTATTGGATTTAGTTATCCTATCATGGGCTGACGATTTCTTGGCTTGGACCTAGTATTTATGTCTGACGTGTGTTCTTAGTGGTATTTATATGCTTCTAGGTTATGTATTGAGCTTTTACTCAGTGGGTTATGCATTCGGCAGTTCTCTTCATTTACCCTTGAGACCTACCTTGTGCATGATGTCTATGCCTATTACATGTATGATTTTTGACACACTACAATTTTGAGAGTTTTTAGTGCCAATTGTTTCTAGCTTCTTCCTTCTTGATTGCTCACAGTTGGTTGTTTGAATATTACTCTAGTTTATTACAAAATCCTGTCATTTCAGTTTATATGTTCTATTTGAGGGTAGTCACCTCCTTGACTTGACATTATTGATTCTAGACAACTCATTACTTTCATAGTACCTCCTATCTCCCACTTGATTTAGTAGTGGTTTTGGGGCTTATTTGCATGGTACTATAATAGCTTGTCTTGCTCTTTTGTGTACTTGCTTGATCTCATTATGGCTAGTGATTCTCATGATAGTGCTATCTTCAATATTGAGAAACTAGATGAGACCAATTATAGCTATTAAAAGACCCAAATATAGCAAGTTTCATGCATAAATTGTAGGTTTGACCACTAAAAAATGGGGATGTCAAACCCGAAAACATTGTGGCTTAGGATTGGGATGAACTAGATGAGCTATGCAAGTCCATAATCATTTTATCACTCTCTAACAAGGTTCACTACAATGTTATAACTAGAAATCAAACTGCATATGACCTTTGGTGGACACAAATTAAGAATCTTTATGATAAGTAGAGACTTGTATCTCAAATGTATTGGTTGAAACCATTTATGGACCTTTGCATGAAGGAAGGGACTTCTATGTCTGTAAACTTGAATGAGTTTCACTCCATGATCAACAATTTAGTTTTGTAGGAGATGGAGTTGAAGGATAATTTGCATCCTTTATTTATGCTTGGTACTCACTTGAGTCATGGGACACTTTTCATATGGCTCTCTATGCTAAGAAAGGACTGAAGTTAGAGGATGTTGAGACTACCCTCTAATAGAAGAATATGGATGCTTCTAGTATGCCTCATGCATTGACTCTAAGAGGTTGGTAGGATGGAAATGGCCGTGGTATAGACTCTAATAAGACTTAGTCTAAGACACATGGATAGTCTTTTTGTTAAGTCCCATGGCCGTGAGTTTAGTTGTACTTATCATTATTGTGGGAAAGCAAGTCATATTCAGCCACATTGCTATAAAACTCACAAAGACAAGCACAAGGAAAAGGGAAAGGGTAAAGTGCAGGTTTGTATGCTTCACAATTGGCCAATGCTTTGTCAAGTTATACTCAATGTTGGTTGATAAAATTAGGGGCTTCCTTTCATGTGGCTCCTCATAGAGAGTGGTTTCACTCCTATCATAGTATGAGTGGATCTATTCATTTGGGTAATGGCTTGGCATTGGAGATCATTGGTATTGGTGATTTCCAACTGTGTTTTGGTTTAGGTAGTATATTCACTCTTCATAATGCATGTCATATACCAACTCTCACAAAGAGCCTTATCTCTCTTGGCACCTTGGATAATGCAAGTTTTGTTGTCTCTTTTGGTGATTCCTCATGCAAAATTTTCCATGGGAATTTTTTTATTGCACATGGTGCTAAGTCTAGTACCCTCTATCCTTTACTTGGATCTAGGTCAATTGACCATGTTTTGGCTATGGCTACTACAGTTTCTGTTTTGAGTCTTGTGCTCATTGTTTATATTGTAGGCATCTTAGTATGCATAAAAAGTTTGGCACGAAGTGCATGGGTAAGCCTTTGGCTCTTATTCATTATTCGGATGTATATGGTCCCATGTCGTGTCAATCACTAGGTGGTGTGAAATACTTTGTCACATTCATTGATGATCACTCATGTAAGGTCTAAGCTAACCCTATTAAGAAAAAATCTGATGTCTTGTCTACCTTTCAATGTTGTCTTGCTTTGGTTGAGAACTAGTCTAGGTATGGGCTAAAATACCTAAGGTTTGATAATGGGGGTGAGTATGTCTCAAAATATTTTTAAGAGTTTTACAATGAGTGGAGCATTAAGGTTCAACTAACTACACTTTACACCCCTAGAATGGTATTGCCAAATGCATGAATATGATGATTTAGGAGAGATTCCATAGTATGCTTAGCTAGCAGGCTTACAACAACGCTTCTGGGCTAAGGGAGTTACTACTACCATATAGTTGATTTATTGGTTCCCTTATACTTCTATTGATTATTGCCAGGTTACAAAGAAGGTTTAGACTAGAAAGACCTCCATTATATGCTCATTTGTGCATCTTCGCTTGTGAGACATTCTTCCATGTTTCCAAAGACAAGTGTAATAAGTTAGATCATAAGTCTGTGAAATGCATCTTTCTTAGTTATGGGGATGAAAGTGAGATGAGGCTATCATCTATGGGATCCACAGGTTCACAAGGTTATTTGTAGCTATGATGTCATTCTCCATGGGGAAAAGATGCATAAGCAGCTTGAGTAGGTGGTTAAGGTACATATTGCAATCTTTTAGGAGAAGCCTCTTGCTCTCATACAACTAGCTGGATAGCCTACAGTAGCTAGTGCTCTAATGGCCGACTGATGGGACCTAAAATGGGCCGGCACTGGCTATGGCAATAGCCGGACCTCATGCACACAACAAACAACCCTACCACATGGCCTTGTAGGCTAGGAGCATCTGTAATACACCGATACACACTAAATAGACTTAATTATGCACTTGTAGATGATATGTAGTCCAACGTTTACCTTCCCTTCTCTTCAGAGGGAGATCCCATAACATATGGGCATAGTGCCTCGCCACACAAACATCAAGAAACTCCCCTCCGCTGATTGTCGTGGCTCCACTGCGACTCTCTTACACCTCGAGGATTGGGCCTAAGATGCGTTGCTCCAACACATAAGACATAACACACAAACTCCACTCTTTTCTTATTTTTTATGATCCAGGAATATATAAATCCTCACCAAACAGTCCCAAGAAAAGCGTACAACTGACCTACAACAAAGGCTCCTTTCCACTCAACGTATAAGTCATATCCTAGGAAGACAATTGCTACGCAAAATCCAAGACTCATACCACGTCATGCATCATGCATAGTGCATATGATCCTAGTGCACAAAAAATATTTATCAAATCAGCATTTTGTGATGTGGAAAAAACAACCCTTCATGATTTTCACTAAACTTATGCTTCGATGTATGGAGACTAGTACCGATTCCTCGTGCTACTAGCCCCTTAGACTCAATTATCGCAATTCTAAATGAAATGCACAATTAAATGTTTAAAAAATTCAAACCCTCTTAGTCCTCTTTATCTCTTAACCTCACCCTTTCCCTCTAACGTTTAGGTTATGATGCGTTGCATAGGTGTAGGGTATTATTTTGTATGTATTTTTTGTATAAAACAAAAAAAAATCAACTATGACACATAAACAAAGCCAAACTGAAGCCAAAATTCATGCCTCAGCTTTGTTATACAGTCACAACCACGAATCATAAATTTTTAGATTTTTATAACGTGAAAATCCTATTTTTTTCATTTTTAGCTATTTTTCTCTATTTATTTGTGCATAAAAATAGGTTATTTTCTACTTTATGATTATGCATTGATCATGAAAGCTAAAAGATATTTTGTCTCAAAATTTTATCCCATGTGCATCTCTTTTCCCCACCCGAAACCAATAAATCTCTCATTTTTACACTAAAAATGCGCTTTTCGGGCCATAATTTAATTATTACGACTATTTATCATTATGGGTTTGCATTTTTTTAATGCACAATCCTCAATCATAATGAAAAAAAGATCCAAATAAATTTTTGTTCCATATGAATTCCATTTCAACCATCAAGCATTTAAAAAAAGTAAAATTTCTTTGTTAAAATGACGCATAGCGCTTATTTGCATGTTGCGGGTTTTTTTATTGTTTTTCAGGGTCGCCACCGGACCGACCAGCAATAAATCTTCAATGCTGATCAACTTTCCTCAGTCTCGTCTTGATCTTGGAGCAATCCGGTTCATGCCGGACAAGCATCCTTCAATCGGTCTTCATTCTTCTTCATGTGCATGAACTATCCCTTAAGGGGAGAGAGAGGGAGGAGAGAGAAAGACTAAAAAATGAGATTTTTAAATCCTCCATTAAAATAGGCAAGCTTGTAGTCATCTTGTTCCTCTCCTTGCCTTGATCGAGAATCTCCCTCTCTCTTTCCAAACGGGTTTGAATTGAAGAGGCGTCGAGCAAAAATGAGGAGGTGCATTGATGCTTCCCTCTATTTCACAATTTTTCCATTAGTTTCAAGGCTTTTATTAAGCCTAAGGTTTAAAACATTAAAATAATGGGTTCATCTTTTTGTGTTCATACTGTCCCGCAAGTGGATATTTCGGTTTTGAGGGGGCAAACGAGCAATCCAACTAGACACGTGGCTTCGTGGCCTCAAACTCCATCAACTTGGCCTCTCCCACACACTTTACGGCTTCTCGATGTGGTAGTTGTTTTATGACACTGAACCTTGCAGGGATTAAATGGGGGGTCAAGTGACCTCCGATTGGACGAACGAAGACTTGCGTTGGATTCCTGATGTCGAAATGCATCTAGGAAAACTCCAACTCAGCCATCTGCCACCGTTTGATTTTTTCATTAAAATTGGCTCATTGACTCGTCCTAACCATGTTTTCGCTTTAAAAGGAGCTCAAACCGCTTCTAGATAAGCTTAAAGTCGACTCCTAAAATGCAGCTCTCATTGGTGACCATAGAATAGGGCAACTCAGCCCGTCAAACCCCACGAACAAATCTGCGCATGAACACAGCCACAAAGAGCATCAAGCTGATACAGGATATACTCAACGAAACACATCACAGCTACCACCTTACCCCCTAGCAAAACCAAGGCATGAAATCCACGAGGAGTAGGCGTAGCATAATCTGACAGAAAAGCCTCAAGCTAGTCACTAATCAACTGCTCCAACATGACCAAGCTAAAAAGAACTATCAAAGAGGTCATCCTAAGTGGTGGTCTAAACTACCTATCTAACTCAGAACAACTCAACCAGGAGCTCCTCTTAGGCAAGGACTCCTATAGCCTAACAAGAAATGTTTTCTTTTAGCACATTTTCCTTTTAGGCCTTTATTTCCATACTCGGGCATGTAAAAAGGAGAGAGTTGAGCGTAGTGACCCAAGGAGAACAAGGCATCAGCCTCAGGGTCCTGTCTCAGTACCCAAGAACCTACGAAGCCCTCATGAGGCGACACTTAATCCTTTTCTAATGCTCACTTTTATTTTCTCTCCAACCTTCTTTTATTTCCTTTGCTTTTCAACTAGTTGCCACCCCTAGGAAGACAAGTTATCGGCCCTAGGTCTTGGCCCTGGGTTTTGTCTTGTCTCCAGGAACCTACCAGGCCTTCTCAAGGCGATGCACAACTGCTCAAGGATTTTTCTTTCTTTCCTTTTCTAATTTTAGAGGGTCTAGAACCCTTGTTTACACACCTCTATCTATTCATATATTTCCTTCCAAATATTTAGGGCTTTTTCTTTTGTATCATCATTTTGTCGGGCATGCTTTTCTAACTGCCTCACACTAATAGGAACTCCTAGAACGGTCACCTAACAGGTCAACAGAACAGGGTCACTAGAACTCCCTTCTAAAATAGGTCTTTCAGTGCTTGACAATGACTTTGCAGGAGGCAACAACTGCTCAGACCTCCCCTAGACATACTAACCTATACCTAGGACTTCATGCCTTGATTGCCGATCCCTAACAAGAAAAGAATTCCCTCACAAGCAACCAGACATATATAGTATAAAAACAAGGTACTCATAAAGGAAAGATATCACCTAGATTGGGCCACGAGAAGCACCAGTGTAGCAAAGGCTCCCCCCGGTTCCACATAATCTGTTTGGCATAGCACTAAAATAGAAAACCGTAAAATGCACCCGCACAACACAAGCAAATGGCCATCTTGGCCTAAAATGGATAGGTCATTCTAATCCATGCAATACATGGTCTTCTTGGCATATACACCACATCCTATTAAACTAACCAAGATACCAAGGATAGCATACAATAGGACGGCTATGCTAGTCACGCCATGCAACTTAAGGCTTGATCTTGGGGCTTTTGTAAAATCCACTAGTCCAAGCCTTTCTATTGATATAGCCTCAATATGGCCTATCCTTCCTTGGGTACCATTGGCTAGGTGAATGACATCATGGGACTCGCATGTCCTACATTTATTGTTATCCAAATGAACTGGTCGTTTAAGCAGCTTAGAGGCTCCTTCAGTAGAAAGAATCACAGCTTGGTGCTCATTCAAACCTTCCATGTTTGGGTTTTGGCTTAAGTCAGTGTTGCAACCCAAAATAGGCAGGGTTTCAATTTGAGACCCATCACATGGCTGTATGCTAGAGTAGTGCATATTGTCAGATGTATCATTATGGCCTTTTATCACATCTATGTGGGAATTGATCACAATATATCTACATGGTGTTATGGACCTTGTATCTAACGCATGAGCCACATTTTGAGAGATCTTGGGTTTCCAAAACCATCTCACATCCCTTCTTTCATTCTTAGGCTACCTCGACTGCCCACATTGGTCCAATGGACTCACTGTGGATTTATCACTATTACCAGATGACCTCACAGCCTTATGGCTTCTATTTAGTACATGTGGCCCTTTGGCATGCCGCATCTTCTCCATATGAGATGTCTTTACTTGCTTTTGTACATCTACAACTGCTTATTCATAGGAACCATGCTTTTACTAAAAGGAATAGTATCTACTCGAAAGCATGATTCATCCATAAATTGAAAAGGCTTCCCAAGAGCCTTACTAGCAGCACAACTAGGACCACTCATAGCACACTTATTCATACTCATAGGCCCGATGGTCCTATCAATATTACTGTCACAACTACTGTTAGATATGATCAATGCCCCACCCTCATTAGGTACTACCAATGATCCATGGTGCTCAAAGTTGTAAGGCCCCCATTATGAGGAGAAGCCAAGTGTGAGCCCGGACATTGGTGAAGTCCTGACTTGTATATCAGATGAGGTCTATGTGACCGGATGGCAAAAAGGTGACCATTGTGGGTCTAATCTTTGGGTTAGACAGAGTGGTTAAGTTGGTAGCAACTCGAGGCACATTGCATTGAGTTGCGTAGTAAGGGAGTTAAAAGGGGCCCCTATTGTGGGGTCCAGGGGCCGCGGAAGCGGCCCCTGGCTGGGGGGTCCCAGGGGGGCCAGCGGCCCCCCTAGCGGGGGTCCGGGGGCAGCGCCCCCGGCCCGATGGTAAAGGGAATATTCCCTGGCCGACTAGTGGAGGCTCATATGGTAGGTCGGTCAGCAGGCCGACCTAACGACCTTCGCGGGCTATAAAAGCTAAACCCCTTCGCAGCCATCTTACACTCATCTTTCACCCAGTCAGAGTTGTTGTTCCAGCTAGTCTTAAGCTCTTCACCTATCTTCTGTCTAGATCGCCATCTAAGCTTCATTTAGTGGAAGCGCACGGGTGGACAGAGCCATCTTTGTATCAGTTGTTTGGAGTTAAAGAATTTTATTGATTCTCCTCTTATCTGTTGTGTACTCTCTATCTCTTTCTCAGATTCTGTTCGCTGCGCCATGTAATATTTTACAACTACCTCTCATGTAAGGATTGCCTTGATGGGACTTACTGGGCTTGGAATATTTTGATCCCAGGGGGTATATTATCCCTACTATTGCCATTTTCTGCTTGGAGATTTTGGCTACCAAGGTTCCCCTCTTAGGCTGCCTTGGTATCACCAAGTGAGCCATCTCCGTGTAGAAATGGTTGGAAGCTGGGATGCACTTGTATTGAGCGGGAAAAAATCCAAAAGTTTTCCCAACATCTTTGAATATGTCTCTCATAATCAATGGCATGCATCTTTGCTTCCCGTAAATGACTTAGGATTCCGCATTCTCACTTGGATTTGCATGTTAATCTCTAAGCCACTTAAAAAGAGCTCACATAGCACATCACCTGGCAATGCAATAGTTCTTCTTGGCCAAAGCCTCAGAATATCATCAAAGGCTCTAGCGTATTCTTTAACAAAAGGATAGGACTTGTGCCTAATCTGCATCAACTGCCCTAAAACTTGGGTCATAGGCACCTTCTCATATTCATCTAAAAATCAATCACTCAACTCCTCAAAGGATTTAATAGACCCCCTTGGGAGGCTCCAATACTATTTTCTAGATACTCCCTTCAAGGTGCTAGAAAATACAAGCATCCGATGAATATCATTGAACCCACTTGCAAGGCAAGTTATGTCATATTCTTTTAAGTGCAAAATTGGGTCCTCATTTACCAACCTATGAAATAATGGGAGATCCCTATAGGGAGGAGGGCATTTAGTCCTCTCCTTTGGGATTAGCACTGGGCCATTAAAATATTCAACTCTAGTGTCTTCGGGTCTCCAACTTCTTCCATTTCCACCTTTACTGGTGTAGGGAGGTTAATATTATCCTTGCCATCCCTTTTTGTCAACTCATAGAGTGGTCTAGGGAGTCCTATAGCTCTTAGAATGTCATTCCAATCCTTTCTTAGAGGATCTTCCATATCTTGCCCCTTCCTAGGCAATTCCATGATGGCTTTATCTAAGAGCTTCTACCTCTCATCAAAAGAAAATTTATCCTTAGCACTTAGGACCTAGGGACCGTGCCTTTTAACCAATAGTTTTCCCTTCATAGCTAGGGCTTCTAGCATCCTTGTGATACCTAAAATTTTGGCATGATGTCCCACCACATGGGATGTTTCATCCATAACTACACTCCACTATATGTCGAGTTTTTCCCATGGCACTACAGCTTAAGCATAATCACTTGTTGATGCCATGACCGCCATAGCTTCCAACATACTTGTTCCATGCCCTCTAGGTTGATGGATGGTTATACATGATTTCTCTTGGGTAGAGACTACACCAAGGCGAACCTTAGCCCATGCCATCGCATTAGAGGATGGATTAACCACTAACCCATTACTCTTCTCATCACCTAAATTATCTTCTATAGAGGACTCATGATCTACATAACTAACTAAATCCATCAGTAAGTTTTGTATAGGAAAAGCCAAGTTTTTCCATCCTTGAATGAGCCCCATTTTATGGGCAGCTTAGCACACTACTAATGGAAATTATAAACTTAGGTCCCTTTTACAACCTAGACTCAGAAACAGCCACTTATAGGTAGCTCCCCAGTAGACACACCAATGATGGAACCTAAAATGGGCCGGCACTGGCTATGGCACTAGCTGGACCTCATGCACACAACAGACAACCCCACCACATGGCCTCGTGGGCCAAAAGCATTTGTAATACACCGATGTACACTAAATAGGCTTAATTATGCATTTGTGGCTGATATATAGTCCAACATTTCCCTTTTCTTCACCTCAAAGGGAGATCCCATAACATGTAGGCATAGTGCCTTGCCACAAAACATCAGGAAACTCCCCTCGGTTGATTGCCGCGGCTCCACTATGACTCTCCTACACCTCGGGGATTGGCCCCAAGATGCGTTTCTCCAACATATAAGACATAACGCATAAACTCCACTCTTTTCTTGTTTTGCACGATCCAAGAATATATAAATCCTCACCAAACAGTCCCAAGAAAAGCGTACATCTGACCTACAGCAAAGGCTCCTTTCCACTCAATGTATAAGTCATATCCTAGGACGACAATTGCTATGCAATCCAGGACTGATACCATGTTATGCGTCATGCATAGTGCATATGATCCTAGTGCACAAACAATATTTATCAAATCAACATTTTGTGATGCGAAAAAAACAACCCTTTAATGAATTTCACCAAACGTATGCTTCAATGTATGGAGACTAGCACCGATTCCTCGTGCTACTAGCACCTTAGACTCAATTATCACAATTCTAAATGAAATGCACAATCAAATGTTTCAAAAATTCAAACCCTCTTAGCCCTCTTTATCTCTTAACCTCACCCTTTCCCTCTAGTGTTTAGGTTATGTTGCGTTGCATAGATGCAGGATACTATTTTGTGTGTATTTTTTGCATAAAACGGAAAAAAACATGAACTATGACATATGAACAAAGCCAAACTGAAGCTAAAACTCATTCCTCAGCCTTTTTATACATGCACAACCACAAATCATAATTTTCTTGATTTTTATAATTCAAAAATCCTATTTTTTCCCATTTTTAGCTATTTTCTCTATTTATTTGTGCATAAAAATAAGTTATTTTCTGATTTTTGATTATGGATTGATCATGAAAGCTGAAATATGTTTTGTCTCAGAATTTTATCCCATGCGCATCTCTTTTTCCCACCCGAAACCAATAAATCTCTCATTTTTACACTAAAAATGTGATTTTCGGGCCATAATTTAATTATTACGACTACTTATCATTCTGAGTTTGCATTTTTTTAATGCATAGCCCTCAATCATAATGGAAAAAAGATCCAATTTTTTTTGGTTTTATATGAATTCCATTTCAACCATCAAACATTAAAAAAATTAATTTTTCTTTGTAAAAATGACACATACTGCTTATTTTGCGCATTGCGGGTTTTTTGATTATTTTCACGGGTTGCCAATGGACTAACCAAAAAAAAAATCTTCAATGCTCAATATCTCCCCTCAGCCTCGTCTTGTACTTGGAGCAATCCGGTTCATGGTGGACAAGCATCCTTCAACATGTCTTCATTTTTCTTCATGTGCATGAACTGCCCCTTAAAGGGAGAGAGAGGGAGGAGAGAGAAATACTAAAAAATGAGATTTTTAAATCCTTCATTAAAACAAGCAAGCTTGTAGCCATCTTGTTCCTCTCCCTGCCCTAATCGAGAATCTCCCTCTCTCTCTCCAAACGGGTTTGAATCGGAGAGGCATCGAGCAAAAATGAGGAGGCGCATTGATGCTTTCCTCTCTCTGATAGTTTTTGCATTAGTTTCAAGGCGTTTATTAAGCCTAAGGTTTAAAAAATTAAAATAATGGGTTCATGTTTTTGTGTTCACACTGTCCCGCAAGTGGATATTTTGGTTTTGAGGGGGCAAATGAACTCCGATTTGCAATTGATTGCGACAACGACTTCGTGGCCTCGAAATCCATCAACCTGGCCTCTCCCACGCACTTTATGACTTCCTGATTCGGTAGTTGATTTATAACATTGAACCTTGCGGGGATTAAATGGGGGGTCACGAGTGACAAACCGAGACTTGCATTGGATTCCTGATGTCGAAATGCATCTAGGAAAACTCCAACTTAGCCATCTGCTACCATTTGGTTTTTCATGGAAATTGGCTCATTGACTCGTCCTAACCATGTTTTTGCTTTAAAGAAAGCTTGAACCGCTTCTAGATTGGCTTAAAGTCAACTCCTAAAATGCAGCTCTCATCGATGGCCCACCTATTTTGCAAGATTAGCCTTCTTTGAGACACTCTACTAGAGCTAGATGTTAGCCAAACTACATTACACCCTCCATGGAATATGATTGATTACAGATGCAAGTTAGCCTTTCTCTTATGCTGAGGCCATGCATAGTGATGATAGTCACTCATGGGACAGGGCTATGAAATCAAAGTGTGATTCCTTACAGATTCCCCACGTGTGGGATTTGGTTCCTTTGCCTAGTGGTAAGAAGGCACTGCTATGCAAGTGGGTATACAAGCTAAAAAGTATCCTTGGATGCCCCAAGTCTCCCATGCGATGATAAGGCTAGATTATAGCTAAGGGTTTTAAGTAGGAATATGGTATTGACTTTGATGAAGTCTTTTTCCCTTTGGTCAAAATGATGACCCTACACTGGGTACTAGCATTGGTTGCTTAATTATCTTTATCAGATGGATGCAAAGTCGAATTTTTTACATGGAGACTTGAATTATGAGATCTATATGTAGCAGTCTAAGGGCTTTGAAGAAAAATGTAGAAAACACCTAGTGTGTAAGTTAAGAAAGAGCCTTTATATCCTTAAGCAGGCACCTAGTGAATGGTACCACAAGTTTGATACTTTAATGCTTTCATATGGATATAGCCATAGTGCTATAGATCCATGTTTATACAAAAGAAGGCTCGTGATGGTAGTCTTATGATTTTGGTACTCTATACGGATGATATGCTTATCTGTAGGAGATTTGATGATGAGTTGGATGCCTTAAAAACTCATCTCAAGAAGAGCTTTGAGATGAAGGATATGGGAGATACCTTACATAATCTTGGGATGCACATCACACGCAATAAGGGGCTCCTTTATCTATCACACAGAAGAAATATATCTAAAAACTCATTGAGTGGTTTCATATACAAGATGGTAAGACTATTGATTATCCTCTACCTTCTCATGTGAATATTAGTTTGGACGGTTATCCATAGTTTGATCAATAGAAGGCCAAGATTACCAAGATTCCTTATGCATCCACCATGGGCAATGTTGAGTTTATGCAATCACACTTGTAAGCAGTCCCTTTGTATGGAGCAGTAGGGCAAGGTACTTGCAACAACCTAGGAGAAGTTGCCTATATCCAGTAGGCACAATGTGGAAAACTGCTACCATCATGGAGCTATAAAGCAATATATTTGTCAATCATTTGAAGGTGAATGCTATTGTACTTTGTACTTTGTCTTGTCTCTCTCTACTCAAGATTGTGTTCATGTGTCCAATAAAATCTATCTTGGAATCTAGCTCACTTGAGTAATAGTCACGGTGTCTAGTCTCAATCATCATGCTTCTTGTCATTGACAAGTTTCATCCTCTATAGTTAAACCTTGCTCAAGGATCCATGTTTCTCAACATGGCATTACAGCCATGGTGAGCTCAATTTAGCTTAGCTCAACATTCTTCAAGCTCCCCACAACCTCTAGTTAGCTCAGTGTTACAAGAAGTCTTCATCTCCTCACTCTATCTTCACTCTACCTCTCTTGACTGCCATAGCTAGCAGGACCTAGCTATCTTGGAGCTCCTAGATCTCTCCATCCAAGCAATAACCTCACTAGATTTCTTATGGGGAGTTTTCTTTTGATAAAAGATCATCTAAAATGATTCACTTTGTTAGCCACAGAGAGCAAAAAACCAGGCCCCTATGTAAACCCTAAAGTGGGCAGTTGTAGCCACTTTCATTGAAGCTAATATCTCACTTTATTTTCTCACTCAACTCACCTCACTCAGTTTCTAGCAAGATTACCACATCAAATCAGTAAGGAGAAAAATATTCAACCATCAAAGTTCAACATCAACCTCAACAAGCATATCATCTTTTGATACTCATTAGTGCTTCTTGGCACTTTGTCTCTTAACACATCCAAGCAACCCATTTGCTGGTTTGATCTTAGATTTTTGGTGTTGATTTGATGCTACTCTTGCCATCTAGTATGGGAAAGATTCACCGGATTCTTGCCACTACAAATAAATGGGCTTCCACACTTGGCAGACAAGGATCAAGTTTATCTTGATGAAGAAGGGCCTTTGGCCAATAACTAGTGGCCAAGAGAAGAAACCAAGAGATGCTACTCTTGCAGTAGTATGGCAAAAGAATGATGACAAAGCCCAAGTAATCACAATGCAGACACATGTGATACATCTCATGCCAATTGACAATAGTTGGACACACTGTTTAGTGCCCAATCTAAATCTTGAAAATATAGATTGCTGATTGCATTTTTTTCAAGTTGGATATGAAGGCTAATACATCCCTTGCAACTCACATTAATTATATGGAAAGTTTGCTAACTCAACTTGGTGGGATTAACTTAAAAATGGAAGAAGACATATGTATTGGAGTATTGATCAAGAGTCCTCTAGAATTTGGTAATATCTCCATCCTGCGAATTAATATGCCCAATCCGAAGCTGGTAGACCTCAAAGCTTCACTCCTTGAAGAAGAAAACAAGCTTAAAGGTAAAGAAGAAGCAAGCACTTCAAAGGGAGAACAAGTTCTCTATGTCAATAACAAGTACAAAAATATTTGTGACTTTTGTAAAAGAACGGGACACATTGAAAAATTTCTCATGTGAGAACATCATATTGGGGAATATGGGAATTTCCCATAAGTTTAGGACACGTGGTCAAATCTTTGGATTTGTCATAACTTGAACACTATAACTCCAAATTGAGTGCTTTATAGCTCACTAGATTCCATTTTTCAAGTGCTTTCCAATGAAAGGTTACATCATATGGTTTTGAGAAACTTATGGGCATGTTATCTGGGTGCCTCCTTTTTAGTATTAAAAAAACGGGAATAGGGAGATCCCAAACTCACTAATATTGTGTTCTGAGGAAAATATCACAAAAGGCCTACCTAACAACTACCAAAGAAGAAAAAGACCATGAGGAAGAAGAAGAAGAAGACACTCAAGAGTAGGACAAGCTTTGTCAGTACTTCTATTCCCACTATTTAGAGCAACTTTTAAAAGCCTTGTATATACTTGCATTAATTCTCCAATCATAAGCTTTGTAACCCTCATGTAACCTATGCACAATAGTCTCTACACACTTAGTGAGGCCTTATGATAGCCTCTACCTTTATATGGCTAGTTTCTCCACGTTTACACTTAGTAAGGTTCTAGTCATGAGAGCCTCTATATATGTAACATTCCCACCTATCGGTTGTTCTTGAAAGTTTTTAGCAGTCTGAATCTAAGTGACATCGCCCGGCACTCCCATGGAATGTTATGGGGTTTGTCGCCTAGGGTTTCCCGAGTTTGCCTTACAATAGAACGAACCCACTAAGATTGACGGTCAAGGTCTCCTGACAGCACTCAAGTGTTGAGTCTTGGATATCCTACCTTATGTAATGATACCCAAGATGAAGCAAACCCATACCACACTTGGTTCAAAGAGAATGGGAAATGAGAGGGATGCACCGCTCAACCTCTTTGCTTGTAGGGCATAGTCCCATTCTAGTCCCCTAAAACAGCATGAATCAGGGTTCTAACCTAACAATTTCTAATGGTAAAACCTTTTGAGAATCCTCCCAGTTCTTTGGGATCACTCTACCATAGGATAGACCCATCGGCCACCTACTTCCCTCAATAGATGTTCTTTAGTTATCTAATTAAGTCCTATCACTTTTATGTGTGACATTTAAAATCAACTTCTTTGATTAAACCTTTTAGGGAAAAGGGTTTGTTCGCGTAACTTACAGCATAGACATGAATACAGAATAAGCAATCCTTTGACAAACAAGTTCCTTAATCTTTGTCTCTTGCCCATACAGGAGAAATTATATATCCCTTCTGCCCTACAGAAGTAACTTGTCCAAATCACATGGCACCATAATTTCCATCCTTTATCTAGAATAGGATCTTCCAACGCCAGAGACATTGGGACCACAGCAATCTTCAACTCCATTCCAAACTAGCAAGGGGTGTCCAGAGCTCCACCCGACCCCAAGTGGCCTAGGAGTGAAACACCATTTCTATGGTTGGCCTTTTCACCACTCGACCTTCAGCCCATGAATCGAGCAGTGCCCTTTCCGGGTTAATTCGTAGTGAGACCTTGGAGATGATCCAAGACCCTAATATCATCTCCCATGGCACAAACAAGGCATTCAGCCCTAATATCCTTTCCTTAATTAATCCAAGACCCAACCTTGGATATCCTTTCCTTAATTAATCTGGTTAAGAATCAAGCACAAACAAGGCATTTAGCCCTAATATCATCTTTCAAGAAAACATTCCTTTATTCCCATGGCAACTTGTCATCATAGACCCCTACCATGAATTTACCATAAATCACAAGCACTTGAAATAATCATCCAAACCACAATCCAACAATTAGTTTAATGCAAAAGCATTCAGGACATTGTTTGATCAACCAAAAAAATCAATGATATTCTTTTCCAAACGTCACAAGAATAGTCGTGATAAAATTTCCATTGCATATTTACTCTTCCCCTTGGGATCAAAGAGCAATACTATGCAAAATTTTTACTTGACTTTATCTTCCTTTCCCCTAGAGAATGCGAGACAAATTTGTAACGATGCAAGAATATCTTTCAATGTAAAATAATCCCAGAATTATTGTGCGAGTTGTAATCAACTCATGGTTTAGCAGAATAAGATAACTCCTTGACCGATATTTTATGTGAAAACTTCATAGGTTGGATGCAAGATTTTAATGCAAGACCAATTCGTGTACCATCGATGTAAGTTTCATATAATCTTTCCCATGCATGGGCCATCTAGGTGCATAGCCCTTATTAGGGTAACCTTTTGAACCCTAAACAATATTGTCCTAGGCGAAGACTAATCGAAAACTTATCGATGCTTAATACTTTAGAGTCTTATATGTTGCTTATGCTATGCATGGTTTCATCATATAGCAACTAGGTGCAATTAACTTCCATCTATACAAGCGCTTTGCAAACTTCATCTTCAAATAATTGAGATGAGGTTTATCATTTTCAATGACCTATTCTAGAGTGGCATAGTACAGAGCGTAATGTATCTCATGAGGGAATCAAAGCAAGCATCTTATTAATTTGGAAATTCATTACTTAGGACTGGTATCGCAGTTGGATTGGTAGTGGTGCCTTCGCCTAAGGTTTCATTGCTCGTTGTGGGGTTGTCATCCGCACATGACATTTTCCGCTTACGGGCTATTCTCAATCTTTGTCTCCCTTTTACAGGAATCGCACAAGATTTCTGTGCCTTATACTCAATTAGCAGGAGACAATTTGGGGAGAGAATTAAGCTACGGTGGAGGATAATTTTGTGGGAAAGATAAGTACGTGTGGCTGCCCTCTTAGGAGGGGAAGAGAAGGAGATCCTTCAAAGAGTCTCTCTCTCTCTCTCTCTCTCTCTCTCTCTCTCTCTCTCTCTCTCTCTCTCTCTCTCTCTCTCTCTCTCTCTCTCTCTCTCTCTCTCTCTCTCTCTCTCTCTCTCTTTGTGCCTGTACCAAGGTGTCAAGGTGCCTCTCTTGATTCCATGGGGGGGGGCTTTATAATGGTGGAAGAGGGTTATTATTGGGGGGCGGGGGACATGGGGAGAAGGTGGAGTGATGGTGGCAGTGACCACCACCTATTTTGCATGGCAGGCTGGGGGCTCACAAGCTCCCAGTTGGCTGCAAATGGTCAAGGGAGCTGGGGGGGGGGGGGGGCCGTGGCCTCCCCCCTCGTCATCATCAATTTTCTCGTTGTCCTCTTTGTCCCTGTTGTTCTTTTAATCATCATTTGTGGAGAGTAGTGTTGTGAAATGCTTTGTGGGAGTTTCTCGACCTAGCTCCTAGTAAGTTACTAATGCTGTGCTTTTTTATGTTTAATAGCATCACTTGGGCATATAATAGTTTAACATGAGTTGCTAGCCCATAGGATCCACACATTCTATTTTATTCCTTGACCTCGAATGATTACATCAATATGGATGGACTAGCTTAGTAGTTAGATCGTTCCTTGTGGAAAGGAGATTGGATTAGAGCATATGTCAACCATCCTATTCAGACCATGTTTCTTTCCCAATATGATATATCTTTATTAAAATTTGCTCATCATCTCGCACTTGCATAATAGTTTGGAATGAAAGATGTTAGTGTCTATGGTTCTTGAGTGGAAAGCTTGTCATCAATAGCCATCCAATGGTGCTGTGGTGATTCCCAAATTTAACTTGTAACTGCTTTTTGCAAAAAGGGTGACCACAAAGAGGATTAATTCTCTAAGAAGAATTTTCATCATCACTTAGAGCATTGACATTGTCACCCACAAAGGTGAGATTTTGACACCAAGGGAAAGGACCCCGCATGAGTTGCAATATTAGAGAGGTCTTCAAACATCTCATCTACTTGAGAGAGTCATTCAGTCACCTTTGGTATTTTGATAGCCAAAGTTGTGGCATGTGGATAGTGGAGCTACTAGTCAAACGGATGTATGATGGAGAAGATCCATTAGTGTTTGAGGCAAGTCTATAACAGTGCAAGTTTGTGATGTGTCCATTGGGTAGCATGTCTCTTCTACTAGACCCACACAACAATGTTAGCTTTTGAGGCTCTTTAGAATGCAATTTGTATACTTTCAATATATTGACTTGCTTGCCAAACTTCAAAAGTGCACATGGAAAACTACACTTTGGGTTCAGTTCACTAGCATATCAATGAAGGTAGGATGCTCGACTACCATC
The DNA here is from genome assembly GCF_053477565.2 of Lygodium microphyllum. Lineage (NCBI taxonomy): Eukaryota > Viridiplantae > Streptophyta > Polypodiopsida > Schizaeales > Lygodiaceae > Lygodium > Lygodium microphyllum. Next base: position 130,669,536 of record NC_141156.1, read on the forward strand.
ACCATCACACTCTTACACTTCCTCTGGCATTGGAGAGTTGAAAGGGATGCTACAAGGTCGATCCATTGTCTCTTCAAGTCATTCATGAGGGAACCATGCTCTTCAAAATGGCAAGTGCAACACAACAAGACAAATGGTATAATGTAAGTGTGCAAGCAAACTATTGTGATTGTGCTAATTGGGTTGCCGATTGTAAACATCTCTATGGCTTGCGGCTCATCTTGAGGAGCTATTTTCCTCACCTTCATGAGGTTGTGCCCATCATCGATAGTGCATGGGCCTTTGATGACACACCACATAGTCCTTATGGTGATGAAAATCTAGTACTGGAGAGGCCATGCGCCAATGGAGGTGTGCAGAAAGAGGATATTGTGTCCTCTATTGAGGACTTTAGAGGGCTCCTCAAACGCATTGAGGTTGAGGTTTCGTCCTATACCTCGACACAAAGGGAAGTTTGTATGCGCCAATTGCAAAGTGCAAGGGAGTCTCTTATTCGCATGTTTGCCCTACATGAGATTGATATGCCTACAAAGGGTGGGATCTATCAAGTCCAGGAAAATGTCACACAGACATGCTTGGGACATGGCAAGAGTGACCATCCTTGACCAAATGAGGAATGTGGATCCTCCTCACAACCAAAGCATCCCCACATCACAGGTGTATTGAGACGCAAGCATCAATGAGGAAGGGGCCGCGTAAGGTTCAATGCAAAACCACACATATATTGTCCTCACTGCTGCACCAAAACATTCTTGGTGGACCCTTTGGTTGTTTTTTCATGTCACACTTGCCATGAATTGCTTCCCCTTACCTTACGGTACGTACCACATACAACGATATCTATCTTGATTGACAGGATGGTGCAACTCTATGACGAGAGTTACAGGGGCATTTGCACTATTTCTGATTGTGCATACAGCGGTGAGAATGAGGAGCGCTAGTTCACTCTCTCATTTCCCAATGGGTCAGTGGTGACACATGTGTTGGCTTCTAGACTCAGGATGTTGGTATTGTACTCATGAGCAGCACACCCTCGAGGATGATGTAGTGTGAGATTCTCTTTGGAATTTGGATAGTCCTCGATACACATGTCGTATAGGATTTTGAGTAAACCTTACTATGTGGATCATTCTCTTACATTGCAAATTCATCGCATATTTTGTTTTTATGACTCGTGTATAATGAATAGAACAACACATAATTTTTGGCATGGCACATGTTTTGTCTAGGGTGGGCGAGGCTCTCTAGTCAATATGCATGCTAATCTTGTTGCCCACTTGTAGTTACCAAGCATGCAAATGACACGTAAAAGTAAATACAATGTCATGGGTGTTGACTGTGGACACGCTTGAAAGTGCTTCAAAGCAAGGGGGTGGCCAAGTTTAGGATGCATAGTTAACCCTTGTGTAAGGATTTTGGGTGGGTTCTTAGTTCTTGATTGGTACCCCTTAATGGGATTCAAAAGGAAGGCCTGCAACTTCATCCTAGATTAGGTTTTCAATTTTCTAAAATTTTTAATAGTGTTGTGCACCTAAGAACAAACATCAACGCCTAAGATTTAGAAGCATTCCTCAATGGAAGTTGAGTAAGTTTGGGGGACAATCATCTCAACTAGTATATGAACCCTTGTATTAGGGCTACATAACCTTATTTGTAGTGTAAATATTTGAGTTGAAAAGAGAAAATGCTAGCTACTATTAGACATCCTCTTTAGTTAGCAAATTGAGCTATTTGTATGTGTACATAGTAGTTACCTAATTGAATCGCCCCAAAAATTTAGGTGCAATAATACTTTTTATTAGCATTGTTTACTTGCATATAGGAATGTTAGAGTAGTTCCAAATGAAGTTGCAAACTCTATAATCCCCATTAGTAGAAATAATTAAGGAATCTAAATTGGTTATTTCATGTTAGCTTCACATATTGCCATGGAAGGTGAAAAAGTAGTGGATAAGGAAGTCATGTAGGAGTTTTATCCTTTAATTATGAAGGAAATAACCCATTTGTAGCATACATAATGTAAAATACAATGCCTACCATAGATTGTGGTAAAGTTTCAACAACCAGGGAACCAGTTGATACATATTGCATCAGACACCAAATCTTTCCATGTTGGCTCAACCAATCTATGTGCTCTATTTAAATAATTGAATGTCAACATTATTTTCCCCAACATCACCTTGCTTGAGTTACTTTATAAGAATGTTGCTACTTGGCTTGTTTAGTTATGAAGAAACAAAGGGTGTGCAAGTGATAAATTTTAAAGTGGTTTTGAAAGCAAAGTTCATTCTCAAGGATGTTGGCCAAAAGAACTTGGTGCCTTGGATTATCTCAATAGAAAATAAATTGAATTACCAAAAAAGTTAGCACGGTACAATTGTGGCATATATGCTTCAAATATAAATCAACACTCATGCTTAAGATTCTAGTAGTAATATGCTCCAAAAATGATCATCATTATGCATGATATTGGCATGCTTGTCTTGATTTGACTGAGTTATGGTTTTCAAAGTTTATTTTTTATACCAAGTCTACTTGCACATAGAACTTTGTAATATAGAAGTTTTTCAATCATTCTCATCAAAGCTATTTCCTCCTGACTTTTGTTTGATAAAGGCAATGATCATTAGGACCATGATTGTGAAATCCTTGGTAATATGGGCACTATCACAAGTCACCTTCAACTTCTATTTCTTCATGATCATGATCAAGCTCTAGTTCTCACATGAGATCCATTTGTGCATACTTTCTCTTGTGCTTGGAAAATATTGCATCCTCCATAGTTGCTGCCTTAACAACCTTTAGGATCATCCCACCACCCTACTTCAAGATGCTTGGCCCATTTTCACGATAAGGATGATAGACAACCTTTTCATTTTCATCTTTTTGATTCATTGGTGCTATCCTTACATCCACATGTTGCAATAGACGGGATATTTCATTGTTCATTATAAAATGACAAATTTTAATTCATGGGCTTGCACTTTGTAGTACTTAAAATGCTACTAAGAATTGATTATATGTGCATTCCATAGGCATAGTTTAATATTGTCAACAATAATGATATGCCATACTTTGGCCTCTATTGCAATGCACATTAATTTTCAAGATTCACTATTGGATTGCTTGAACATTCTTTACTATAATAATATGATGCATGATGTAATATTAAGCATGGCCTTAGTTCTTTTAGGGCCTCACATGATAAATATTGTATCTAAATTAGCTTGTTTTTGGGTTGTTTTCACAACATTCATTTTAATTATTTAATCATTTATTTTCATTAACTCTACCAAAACCTCAATTATCTTCCATAAAGGTTGATACTGGCATCCATGACCCTCCTCTTCTTTTTGCTTCTTCTTTGTTTGTTAAAAATTTAACAAATTAATGTTTTTAGAAGTACCTTAACCATGGGTTATGTTGAGCACTTCAACTTAATTCATTATGTTTTCCAACAATAATTTTAATCATATTTAAAAAAAAGTAAAGTTATTTGGTTAAACTCAACCATATTTTTATGCTATTAACCCATACTTGAATAAATAAATTATTTTAACCCCTTTTGAATTTTGGTAATTTTTTGTAACGTGTCCACCTGTTCCCTTCAGGACATGTCTTAGCAGTCCATCAGAAATGAGGTCTAGAAAGCTCCACCCATCACTCCCATAGAATGTTACGGGGTTTGTGATCTAGGACTTTCTACGTTTGCCACATACCAGAAGTATTCTGGCCGTTCCCAGTTAGGGCCAACCTGAATCAAGGTTTCCCCTAATGTCATTTCCTAAACGGCAACTAGCATCGAACCCCGAGTAATCTACTTTACGTAGAAACACCAGGGCCGAAGCGGATTTATGCTACACTTGGTTCAAGGAGAATGGGAAATGAGAGGGATGCAAGGCTCGATCTCTCTGCCATAAGGCATAGTCCCATTCCGTTCCCCTAAAACAGCATAAGCCAAGATTATTATAACCTAGACTCTAGGTCAGCGCCCTTGCTATTCATTTCCTTTGAGAAGATCTCCTTATTGTCCTTTATCCTTGAGAAAAGTTCCCGGCCAATCAGGACCACCCATTTGTAGGACGGACCCATGGCCACATCCACCGCACTTTCCTCGGGTTGTTCTAGTTGTCTAATTACCTACCACATTTAGTTGGACATGCATCAAGCAGCTTTCTTAATTAGCCCGTTAGACACTGGTTCCTTCACATAATCTTAGCACTTTACATAGAAAAGCAGTGTCAAACAAGTTCCTTTTCAATAGGTTATCATATTTATCTTTGAAATACATTCATAAAGTCTAGCCCACAGGCTTATCCATAATCCGCCCGAAGGGTATCCATAATCCACTCGAAGGCTATCCAGCAATCCACAGGGATCACTAATCCAAGATTCCACCCGTAGACTAGTATGCGGGCCTAGAGATCCAATACCGAGTCACGTTGGCCTCTTGTGCAGGGCCTGGAAGGCAAGGGATTTACGGCCAGAGCCCCCCCTGGCAGCCAAGCGTCCTCCTGCTCCAAGTAGCACTCAACGGAGAGACCTCACGCGACGGGTTTGATCCACGTTCCCGGCACGGCTAACAACCCCCTTGGTTAGGGTCAGGCAGACAGACGGGGGTAACTGAGGTTGCCTCTCCCTTCAGGCCTTCAACTTGAAGTATTAGATATCTTTTCATCCTTTAGTTCCTTGAGCAAACAAAGCAAATAGTGCTCTCTAAACTGTTACAAGAACAATCATTTCTAGTAGTCGTTATGTGGCCAAATGCTAAGGAGTGAATCCTTCTCTCCGAATGCATCCAGCATTCGATCCGGGATCAATTGTAACTTGGAAAATCCCCAAGGGTTTGTCTGTTCTCCCTTTTGTCCTTGGGTTAAGGCCGTACCCTATTAACCCAACTTAACCAATACCTTAGGTTTTATTAACAATAAATCATGGCGACCGTGTCGCTCCAAATTATTGATTGGTCCTTTGCTTCCAAGCAAATACCTAATTCCCTTATCTTGGCAATTTTATAACAAGATGACCACTCATCCACTTGCGAGTTAATCTTAAGCAAGAATCTAGCAATCTCATTTCGAGGAATTGGCCATTCTCTTGTGATCAAACCACAAGATCATGCGACGTTGCAACTTGTTACACAAATGTCGCATCTAATCCATGTGACTATTTCACCCATCAAACGACATCTTCTAATCATGGAATCATGATTAGATAAGAAATAGGGTTTAGGGTGTCTTCATATCCAATCCATTACCGATTGCACTAGGCTGACATCGTTTGGGTCCTAAGGGTTCCAACTCAATCTGAATTTCATCTTTTTAATGAGTGATCTTTAGGGTAGAAACCCTAGATCATTTCTTGCAAGTACGTCCAATTGTCCCTAGATTCCATGAATGTGGGTAGGACTTTAGGGTATGAGAGTTTTGACTTGGCAATAAGTGTGACTAGGTCAAGTCCTTAACGTGCTAAACCCTAGTTAGCACTTGGGGTATATTGTATCGATTTAACCATCCTATGCGAATCCTTTGCAGTTTAGGTGTTTTAGGTAATCCAGTTTACTTGTCGTACAACAAGGACGGACTATTCCTAAAGATATTGTCTTGATCAAAGAGGGGAAAAACTAGTTGCATTATGTTACAATTCACGTAAGCATGCGACTCATGACCTCTACGTACAACTAGATTTGCAATCCCTAACTCTTCTTGTTAAGACCAAACACATGTTAAGTTACATCATAATTTCCATTGATCTTGCTAGGACATGCATTCGCGATTCATGTCACTAAACTTTTAAGATTTTACACTTGAATGAACCATGCAGACTTTCCCTAACTACATCTCTGAATGAAATTATTTGTGCGATGAACGTGCATTATGCAACCTTTCCTAACTACTACGCAATTAAATGAGATTTATGCCAATTGAAGCTAGAGTTAACCTACTTCATGCAGCCCCTAGAATCTTTCAATGCCTTGCAATTTCCTATGGTTGATAACTATTTTTTTAAATGAATCATTACGAAGAAGATTTGTCTAAAAATTGCAACATGCGACTTAATCTTTCCATGCATAATCAAAGGTGTACTACAATAATCTCGACTTTGTAATGATAGTCATTCCTTGTTCTAGATTCGTTAGTTTGCAATGCACAAAAGAAAGTTGCTAAAAATGCATAGACACCTGATGTTCTTTTTCGTTCATTCCATTGAAAAATAGAAATGACCAATCTTCAATCGTGAGTTACTTCTTTTAAAAATAGCCAATGCATTTCATTCACATCAAACTAGGTAGACTTGACAAGCATAAGTGCATCCTAATTCCATGAATTAACCATGCATAATTGCAATACTTTGACGTAAATAAAAAATAGGAAGAAAACCTAGACTTGTGGGTTCGGTGAAATATCCACATGAATATTAGGAGATGATCCTCTTGCGGTTGCGCCTTGTGACTTTTTAGGGGCCATCATGAATTCAACCTCCGATTAGCCTTCACAGATTTGAATTACTTGCCTTGCTTTGCAGCCTTATGATCTTTGGCCGTCTCCTTCGTACGTGCAATTCCCTTTGAGGTATGGCTCCTTGATAGAAGTACCGACTTGCGGAATTTGGCTTTGGAAGGCCTTAGGGTTCTAGTGAAGGCCCTTGCGGAAACGAAGGCTTGAGAGCTATTCTTCTCCTTGAAATTCCAAGGGAAAAAGGGGTAGAAACGCACTTATGTTGAATCCAGTGGGGAGGGAGTCTAAGGAAGCCCTCTTCTTTTCCACAAAGGCCCAGGGGTAAGGATGGTTGGGGAACTAATGGGAAGGCCTTATAGGCTTCCTCTTCGAAGCTCGGGAGAAAAAATGACCTTTTTGAGAATTCAATGGAAGGGGGGCTTAAATCCCGAGGTAAAATGAACTTTATGGGGGATCCAAGGGGAAGGGGGCTTAGAGAAGCTCCCTTAGAAGCTTCTAAGAAGCTTCAAGGGGGGGTGGGGTGTTGAACCTACATGGAAAAGGAAAAGCCCATAGTGGAAGAGAAGGGATGGTGTCCAGCAAACAGGCGGCGTGTGAGGATGGCAGTTGATGTCCAATGGGGTCATGCACGACGGCTGGCGGCTTGAACAGGCGGCGACCTCCACTCTCTCTCCATGACGGCCTCCTGCAATGACACAGCCTCTCCCTTCCTCCTACACATCCATTACTTCCCCCCAAAGGGGGGGTTTTTATAGTCTGGGGGAGAGGGTATTGAGATATCGAGCTCCACTCGTGATATGCCAAGGTGACCATTGTGCATTTATGTCATCGACGTGCCAGTTGTAGATGCGGTTGGTACACCGCCCATGAATAATAGCTACATGACAGCTATCCTTATCTACTCTAGTTCGTGGCTCAGTTAGTATGCCACCTTAGTTAGTTGAGTTTGGTTTGAGACCCATATATAGGGTTCTTCTATTTCTTTGTAAGTGAGTTATTTTGGCTTCCACAACTAAGAAGAGGAAAACTGTTTTCAGCCTCCACCCTTGTGTGTATTCCCCCATTGTGCAAGCAAGAAAGCTTCAAGTGAGACTCCTTCCTTCTCTCCCACAATCTTGATATGGTATCAGAGCCTTGTTCGTGGTAAGGAGCTCAAGGAAGCAAGCCAAGCTCGCGGTGTTCTGGTAAGAGGAGCAGTGTTGCTTTCATTTTCTGTTTTGGGAGCAAGTCTCTGCAGGCAACACAGCCGAAAAGTGCAGGAGAGCATTGTCTCAGGTTGAGACGCCCTTCGCGGTGAAGCAAGAGGGCAGTATATGCTGCGGGAGAAGGCTTTAGTCCTTGGCGACCTTGTTTTTTTTATTTGAGGCCATTTCGGGGCCTGTTTTGGAGGCAAAAGTTTTATGCACGCACTCAGGAAAAGGCCCAGTTTTGTGCTGTGCAGCCATTGTTCTACAGGTCGGTGAAAAGTTACTGTAGAAATTACATCGTATGCTTGTGCGCAGAGACATTGGGAGTTACAGAATCATCCTTGTTTCCTGTTGATGCAAAATTGTCACTAGGAAGTGACTGTGTGGTCAAATACCACTTTCGTTAGTTTTGCAGATTTGCCCTTGTGAGGTTGAAGTTGTGTTCTTTGTAGTGACAAAATTTTTTGCAGTATTCTGTAATGGCGTCTGATTCTCTTTCACAGATTGTCACTAAAAAGCTTGACAAGAACAACTTCCAAGCATGGAATTTTAGAATGATGAATTTCCTTATGGGAAAAGGATATTGGGAATTTGTTGCAGGAAATGAAGAAGAACCAATTCTTCCTAATGTTCCCAATCAATAGCAAATGCAGGCATTTAAAGCATGGCATGAGAGAGCCAGGAAAGTTATGTACTGGCTGTCTATCAGTATTTCAGACTCTATGATTGTGCATATTCAGGATGCAAGTACGCCAAAGGAGGCATGGGATACTTTGTCAAAAATGTATAGCACAAATACGCAAGCCAGGAAAATGCAGCTCAAGCAAGAGTTGCATAATGTACAAAGAGAAAATATGAGCATCAATGACTACCACATGAAGGTGAAGAAGATTGCACAAATACACTTGCTTCCATTGGGTCGCCAGTGGAAGATGATGATTTAGTCTCAGTGACCTTGAATGGTCTAGGAAAGGATTATGCACAATTCCGAACATCCATTTCTGTCCGTGAAAGATTTCTTGATTTTGAGGAGTTGATTGCTCTTCTAATTTCTGAGGAGCAGAGAAATGGTGGTGCATCTTCTTCAGGAGGAACTTCAAAAGAAGCTATCTTCTACTCAAATGCTGGAAGAGGTAGAGGCAGAGGTAGAGGAGGCTGATTTGGAGGCCGTGGTAGAAATCAGAATAGGCAGCAAACTCAAGAAAACTAGTCCTATGGAGGAGGACGTGGTAACTCTAGAGGTAGGGGGAGCCAAAGAGGTCATGGTGGATGGCAAAGAGGCCAAAATGCAAACAGCAATGTTGAATGCTACTACTGTGGTAAAATGGGTCATATGGCTAAAGACTGCTATAAAAAGCAGAATGACATCATGAATGGAAAATTGCAACAAGGGAATTATGCATCTTCTAGTAGACAGGGTAATGACAGAAATGAGCACTTGTTTATGGTGCAGCACATGAACAATTCTGTGACAAGTGCAGAAGAAAGCAATGATGTATGGTATGTTGACTCAGGTGCATCAAACCACATGACAGGTCATGCAGAATGGATGGAGGATGCAAGGAAAATGCAAAAACCAGGATTATGGAGACTGGTGATGATATTGTATGGTATTTATGGAGCAGGGCTTGCAGGTCAGATTTAATCCTCATGGATGCTTTGTTGAGGATATGAAAAATAAAGGTCGCTTGATAGCAAAAGGAAAGAAGAAGGGCAGAATGTTTACATTGGATGCAGACATGCCTGAATTGAGTGCAGCAATGTTTGCACATGGGACCGGTGTAGTTGTAGATATTGATATCTGGCATAAACGCATTGGTCATGTTAATGTACAGCGACTTAAAATCAATGCATGCCCAAAATATTGTTGCAGGATTGCCTAAATTCAAGGTTGCAGAAATGCATAAGGTATGTGAAGCCTGTCAATTTGGAAAACAGGCAAGGAAACCATTTCCTAGACATGTTCAAGAGAGAAAGAAGCCATTGGAATTAATCCACTCTGATGTGTGGACTACTAAAGCTGCATCTCTTGGAGGCTGTCATTATTTTGTCACTTTTATTGATGACTATAACAGAAAAGTTTGGGTGTATTTTATGAAAAAGAAAAGTGAAGTTTTTGGGCATTTCAAAACTCTTAAAGCTATGGCTGAAAAAGAAACAGGTCAGCAAATAAAATGCCTAAGGTCAGATGGAGGGGGAGAGTACCTCTCAAATGAGTTTGCAAGGTTCCTGCAAGAGCATGGCATAAAGCAGCAATATTCATGCAATCATACCCCACAACAAAATGGAATTGTAGAAAGGAAAAGCAGGCATATTGGAGAGGTATCTCGTGCCATGCTCAATGAAAAAGACCTGTCAGATTTTTATTGGGTTGAAGCAGTTGCTACAGCAGTCTACATAATGAACAGGACTCCCACTGCAGCAATACATGGGATGACTCCAGAGGAGAGGTATACTGGTAGGAAACCAGATATTTCACATTTGAAATTTTTTTGTTGCATTGCCTATGTACATGTGCCAGATGAGCTGAGATCCAAGTTGGATCCAAAAGCTGAGAAGTGCATCTTTATTGGTTACTCTCTACAGCAAAAAGGATATAGATGATATAATCCTTCTACTCGTAAGTTTACAGTGAGCAGAGATGTTGTTTTTTATGAGATGAGCATCTGGTATAAACCAGTAAATGTGATTGATGATGTAGATGCACAAAATGGTAATGCTGCACAGAATTCACAGCAGCAGTCACAAAATATTAGTGGACCTGGAGCGTCCTCTAGCAGTGGTTCACATTCTTCGCCATGGACAGGCAGATTGAGATTAGGAGAATCTTCTCAAAGCAATGCAGATAGTGGTATGCAGGTATCACAAAAAGGAAAAGAGAAGGTTGATCAGCTCATGTTTGATGTGAATGCAGGTCACTCTTATGTGGATGGTGAATCCAGTGGCTCAGAACAGAGCATTGATGATGAGTTGGGTATTCCTTCTATTGTTACACCTGGAGTAAGGAAGACGAGGGATGTTTTGAGAGCACCTGGGAGTGAACCTACTTTGCGCAGGTCTACGAGAGCTAGGTATCCTGTGGATAGGCTGAAATATGATGGATTTACAGCCATTCACTATGTATATATGGTCAAAGTGATACAGGAACTAGAACCCACTTCTTTTGAGCAAGCCATGGAAAAAGAAAAATGGGAGAAAGCCATGGATGAAGAAATGGATGCCTTGGAAGCAAATGCTACATGGAAATTGGTACCTTTGCCTAAAGGTAAAAATGCAATTGGCTGTAAGTGGGTTTATAAGGTGAAGCACAATGCAGATGGTTTTGTGAATAGATACAAGGCAAGATTAGTAGTCAAGGGGTATGCACAAACATATGGCATTGACTATGAAGAAACATTCAGTCCGGTTGCAAGGATGGCAACCGTAAGAGCAGTCATTGCTATGGCTGCATCAAAGGGATGGTCTTTACATCAAATGGATGTAAAGAATGCCTTCTTGCATGGTGATTTGAAAGAAGAGGTCTATATGGAGCAACCACCAGGTTATGTGCAAGAAGGCATGGTGATTTGCAAGAAGAGGTCTATATGGAGCAGCCACCAGGTTATGTGCATGCTGTTCATCCTGAGTTTGTTTGCAAGTTGAAGAAAGCCTTGTATGGCTTGAAGCAAGCACCTAGAGCATGGTCTGACAAGATAGGACAGTATCTTGTCACTATTGGCTTTCAGATTTCCAAGGCAGATTTCTCACTCTATGTGAGAAAAACAGAGAAAGGTATTATGCTACTTGTCATTTATGTTGATGATTTGATTATGACAGGTGACAGTGATGAAGATATCCTTCATGTGAAAATGCTATTGAAGCAAAAGTTTGAGATGAAGGATTTGGGAGAGTTGCGTTATTTCTTAGGCATTGAGGTTATTAGATCACCAAGTGGGATACAGCTCTTGCAGAGGCAGTATGGATTGGACATGCTGTCCAAATATGGGATGATAGGCTGTAAGCCTATTTCAGTTCCTTTGGAGCAGAATGTGAAGCTGAGCACAGATGCAGGTGAGCTTCTAGAAGACTCTACTATGTACGGACGCATAGTAGGAAGCTTGATTTATATGACTATTACCAGGCCAGATTTGAGCTATGTTGTTGGATTGGTAAGTCAGTTTATGCAGGCTCCAAGGAAACCGCATTTGGATGCGGCTAGACGCATACTCAGGTATGTGAAGTCCACATTGCAGTATGGACTATTTTATGAGACTGGGTTCAGATACAGTTGCATGGATATACTGATGCTGATTGGGCTGGTAGCATTTCTGATAGACGATCTACCAGTGGATATGTGTTCTCTTTTGGGAGTGCTATAGTCACTTGGAGCAGCAAGAAACAGCCTACAGTTGCCTTGTCCAGCACAGAGGCTGAGTACAGGGGTGCAGCAATGGCTGCATGTGAGATAGCTTGGTTGCATAAGCTACTTTATGATATGCATCAGCCTACAGATGGGCCAGTTGTCATTTATTGTGACAACATGAGTAGTATACACTTGGCAAATAACCCAGTCTATCATGCTAGAACAAAGCACATTGAGGTGCATTATCACTATGTGCGGGAGAGGGTTTTACTAGGTCTTATTGATCTAGTTTATGTCAGCACAGAGGATCAGGTAGCTGATATATTCACGAAGGCATTGGGCGCAGAGAAGTTGCGCAAGTTCAAAGACCTGCTTGGTGTGCAGGAATTGGGATTGAGATCGAGGGGGAGTATTGAGATATCGAGCTCCACTCGTGATATGCCAGGGTGACCGTTGTGCATTTATGTCACCAACGTGTCAGTTGCAGATGCGGTTGGTACACCGCCCATGAATAATAGCTACATGACAGCTATCCTTATCTACTCTAGTTCGTGGCTCAGTTAGTATGCCACCTTAGTTAGTTGAGTTTGGTTTGAGACCCATATATAGGGTTCTTCTATTTCTTTGTAAGTGAGTTCTTTTGGCTTCCACAACTAAGAAGAGGAAAACTGTTTTCAGCCTCCACCCTTGTGTGTATTCCCTCATTGTGCAAGCAAGAAAGCTTCAAGTGAGACTCCTTCCTTCTCTCCCACAATCTTGACAGAGGGGACCTCCCCCCCACATGGTACCTTCCATGGCCCTCTCCCCCCCACCTCCTCATGTTGCCCTTACTAGCCCATCCCCTTCCCTCAGCCATGCATCGGCTGGGGAAGGTTTTTTTTTTTTTTTGCAATAATTCCACCTTCATCCCCTTAACCTCCTCCGAAGAGGGAGTTCTCCTACAGTTTTGAAGCCTGGACTCGGTTTGCCAATGCGGAGGTCATGATTCCTCGCGTACGGATTACAGGTTGCACTACTGGTAACTCCAATGCCGGAAATAACCTTTGCATGAGTTTCACGCGGGGTGTGGAAAGTCGGACTAGTAATATTTTTCAAACAGAAATATTACATTATCTTCCCCTTGGAGGAATCGAGATGTCCTCATCTCGAGATGAATTGGGGATATTGTTGGTTGAGAGTGCTCTCATCCATCCAAGTGGCATCCTCCTCAGGATAATCTTTCCACTGGACGAGGCATTCTCTCAAGGTTCTGGATCTCAGTTGTCTCTCACTAACATCTAAGATCCTGTTAGGCTGTAGCTCAAGGACTCCTTGGCTAGGCATTACAACTTGTTGGTCATCAAGTACATGGCTAGGATTAGTGTTAACCGTTAGACGAACAAGGTGGAAAATCTAAAAAAGCTAAAGCAGAAGACAAAGGCTAAGGCAAAAGTGAAACGGAAGACGAAGGTGCGCCAAGAAAAATATGGAAGCACAAGAAATGCAGAAAAGTCCTAAATAAAGGAAAAGGGCGCACAAGAAAAAGCACGAATCAATACTTTTGTAAAAGAGAGCAAGCACATCATGGTTTAATTTAAAGAGCGCCGTGCAATTTGTAAATGTAGACGGGCGGTGGAAAGGAAGCCAGGAAGATAGAAGGACAATGGGAAAAAGGGCCTAGGCTATGGCCGGCCATGTAAAAAAGGGGATGACCACCCAAAAGGGATTTAGGGTTTTGTATATAAAGTTGAAAAGTGAATGAGAAGCTCATTCTTGTGTCTGGCAAAAAGTGGCTCTCCTCCTCTTCTTCTTCTTCTCATTCTTGCTTGCTTGAGCTTGTTCTTGAGAGAGGGAGTGTGAGAGTGTGAGGGAGTGAGTGTGTGAGGGTGAGGGACCAAGGAGGAGAAGCTCTCCATCTTCTCCTCTCTTCTTGTCTTGTCTTCTCTTCTCTTCTCTTGCTCACGGTGATGGAGCTTGGATCGTGGAGCTTGAGGATGGAACTTGCTTGAGGCTTGCACTTGGATCGTGGAGCTACCGGAGTGTGCGGGAGAGAAGGTAACTCGATCGGCATGGAGGTAAGCTCACTACACCCGTAGATATGGATGGCGCGTCGGCTATGTGAGAGGTAGCCATTAGTGCTCGGCTTGGAACACTTGAAACAATAAGCGGTCTGTGGATCTTGGTGGTTGAGCGAAAGCTCCCACATTTTGGTTCCGTTGCCGGGACAATCGGATTCAAGCCTTGAGCGCTTGCATGCTTTGAATTGAGCATCGAAGTAAGGGTTTTCCCCGAACCGGTGCTTGAGATAGGTAGGAAGTGAGGGGATTGACGATTGTATTCGATCACCTTGGTAGTAGGTTTTTTGATTTTTTGAGATTTATGTTGTGAGATGGAGTAGTGTAGGTATTTACTTAGTAGTGTAGGTATTTACTTTGTGATTTCCACTAGGGCTAGAAGGCAAAAGAGTAGGTTGGAATGTCTTCATCTTCACCACAAAAGAGGATCCGGTTGTAGTCTTGGCCTTTACCTTGGGGGGTTTGAGTGCTAATCAAAATCTTAAGAGGACAATTCTCTTTGGTAGAGTCCCTAGCCTTCTTCTCCTCCTTTTTCTTTTGCAATGTTGCTAGGTCCTTGCAAATTTTTTGGAGTCGACAGGCTGTATGCCCTGCCGTCCCCATCTCCACCTTCATCATAATCATCATCACTGTCATCAGCATCATCACCCTCTCCTATTCATCATCACTCTCTCTCCACGACTTCAGCCTGACACAAGAAGCTTGGAAGCTTCTATTGAAGCTCTCCATAATCCTTGTTCACCCCATGCTTTGGGGTTTTCAAAATCATAACTGAAAGGCCCCAATTTCTGCACCGGAAAGAATTATCCGCCTAATAGGCAGTTTCAGAGATCGAGAACAAGGGCAAGGAGAATTGCTGGAACGAAAGACACGAAGTGCACACGCGGGAGCTTCTACTGTGAGCTTGTGCATTGATAACATCTCGAACCTCAATGCCCAAGTTCTTAGAAATTGATTTCGCATGGAAAGAATGCATTTAAGCCTATATTTAATACGCGTAGTCGAGTTAAATACATTTGGAAATTTTAAATGCAATTATCCATTCGTTTACGAAGTTAGTGCATGTCATGCCTTTCAAAAATGCTTGCACTTCCAAGTTGCAATCCCAGACGCATATTGCATAGGTTAAAAGGAGGATTTGTCTAAATGCATCCTTGATTTCCTCGTGAAAAAGAAACAACGCATAATGCATTTAGATAGTAATCTCCTAGTTGTGATTCGTACGAGATAATCATTGTCGTCCAAAAAATGTTGTCCAAGTAGTTGCATTGCATGAAAGGGATTTATGTACCATGCATATTGTATGCGATGTTAATTACATCCTAGGTTGGATTAAATGCTGTAGGATGGATTAAGTCAATAAATAGTCCTATGACATTCACTCATGCATGAACTTCTTTTATCGAAGTTGTTTTAGAAAAAGATGCATTTCATATTAAATCATGAAGTCAAGGCATTGGACAAAGGGTTTTTAGGTATAGTTCTTGATGTAATTCAACGTAGGTTTCTATATGAGTTAGTCCTAAATTGTCAATCTTTATAGTTTAGACAAAGAAAAGAAATGGCCATTGTAAATCTCATAGTTGCATAGAAGGAAAAAGTCCATGAACCACCTATTTGCATGGAATGTTGCATTTTGAAATCATTTACATCTTTTTAGGAAAACGTATTAGCATCTTTAAGAAAAAATTACTTCTTGTCACAAGAAAATTAGTTGAATAGGTAATTCGCTTGCAATGGTGTAACTCAAACGATGATTACCTCAATGTGCTAGGTAGAGATTAGTACGCTAAAAATTCTACCTAGTATCGCACTTGGGATGCCAAGTCAAGACTTCCAATCCCAAAGATCCTACCCACATTCATAGAATGCTAGGGTTAGCTGAACGCCTATGCAAGAGCGATCTAGGGTTTTTACGCTAAGGATCAATTAGCCAAAGACTAGACCTCCATATGGATTTAGAAACCCTAGGGCCAAACATTGTCGGCCTAGTAAGATTAGGGTTGGGTTGGGTCAAGAGGACTCCCAAACCCTACATCTTGACCAAGGTATCCTTGACCAAGGAATACCGTGCGATGGGAGAAATGATCCCGCAAGTCAGATGCAACTCCTATGCAACAAGTTGCAACGTCGCATAGTTTTGTGTTAAATCACAAAATAGATTTGCCACTCCTTAGAACGAGGTTGGCAAGTCCTAAGTTTAAGTCAAACTATCTTGAGGATGAGTAGTCATCCTGCTACATCGCCTTCCCTTGAGGCCGATTTGCCAAATTAGGGAAGTTGTGTATCGTCTAGCAAGAAATTGACCAATCAAGTTAGGGTGACAAGGTTGCCCAGGATTTACTATCTTAGTTTAAGGAACCTAAGGTATTTGTTAATTTGGGTTAACAGGGTATAAACCCTAACCCAAGGATAAAAGGGTAAACAAACAACAAAACCCTTGGGGATCTTGCCAAGTTGTAATTAATCTCGGATCGAATGCTAGATGCATTCGGAGAGAAGGATTCACACCTTAGCAGTTGGCCAAACAAACGACCACTAGATTGATTGTGTTTGTATAGTTAGGAGCACTATTTGTTCTTTGCTCAAAGAATCTAATGCTGGAAAAATAACTAATGCTTCAGGTTGAAGGCCTGGAGGGAAAGGCAGCCTCAGTTACCCCCGACTGTCTACGTGACCCTATCCAAGGGGGTTGTTAGCCGCACCGGATACGTGGACCAAACCCACCATGAGAGGTCTCTCCATGGAAACTACTTGGAGCAGGAGGATGCTTGGGTGCCAAGGGGGCTCTGGCCAGAAATCCCTTGCCTCTGGGTCCTGCACAAGAGGCCGACGTGACTCAAGATTGGATCTCGAGGCCCCCATACTAATCTACGGGCGAAAACTTAGATTAGTAATCCTTGAGGATTGTTGGATTAGCCTTTGGGTGGATTATGGAATAGCCTTTGGGCTGGATTATGGAATAGCCTTCGGGTCAGATTGTATGATGTATTCCAAAGATTGATAAATAAGATCAATTGTTGAAAATGAACTTGTTTGACACTGTTTTTCTATGTTAGTGCTTAAGTTACGTGAAGGAACCGGTGATTAATTGGCTAATTAAGGAAGCTATTTTTGCTTGTCAAACTAAATGTGGTAGGTAATTAGACAACTAAAGCAACCGTGAGGAAAGTGCGGTGGATGTGACCATGGGTCCGCCGTCCTACGAAAGGGTGGTCCAAGTTGGCCGAGAACTTTTCTCGAAGGAAATTGACAGCAAGGAACGATGACCTAGAATCTAGGATACTAGAGTTCCGATTTGTGTTGTTTTAGGGGAACAGAATGGGACTATGCCTTATGGGCAGAGAGGTTGAGCTTTGCATCCCTCTCGTTTCCCATTCTCCTTGAACCAAGTGCAGCATGAATCCACTTCGACCCTGACGTTTTTGTGTAAATTCGTTCATCAACGCTAGCTACCATTCTAGGAATTTGACCACTAGGAAAACCCTGATTCAGGTCGGTCCTAAGTGGGAACGTCCGAAAATGCTTCCCTTCGTTGCAGACTTGGGAAGACCTAGATTGCAAACCCCTTGACATTCCGTGGGAGTGCCGGGTGGCACTTTCTGGACTCTCTTCCCGATGGGTTGCTAAGACGTGTCCTACGAGTGAACAGGTGGACACGTTACACACATCAAATTTTGTCCTGATCCAAAGTAGGAACTTATAGCTCCATTCAAAGAGGGGATCCTAACCTTCTATTTGAATGAAAAAGTTTGGTGATCTGACATTGGGAGCCCAAGTTATTGCTGATTTTCTGACACTAGCTATGTTGAGACAGCACCCAAATAGCATATAGGGGGACATTGTTTGACATTGTTCCACTGATTGGTGCTATATTCTGAGAGAAACAAGGGATTAAGTGACAAGCTATCTACTACTACATCACTGTTTCCTAATGGCCAGGGATAAGAAGAAAGATTCCATTACTGAGGCATTGAATGATGGTGTCTGAGATTTCCAAGAGGATAAAAATTACACAACTGAAGCCCATAATGTTGATCAAATAGATGAAGGATTAAGCATTTGGATTGCTTATAGCACACATCAAGGACAATATGACATAAATGAAGAGCATGCAGGGAATGATTATCTCTTACTGTCAAAAGAGTTGGGACATGTCAATGAAGGCCTTTCTAAGGATGTGAAGGTTTTGAATGAAGTCTTAACACATATCAATCAAGTTTTGTTGCAAGGGATGGCATAAGTAAACCAAGGAATATCTGATTTGTAGCAAAGAAACAATTATTTATTCCAAGAGCTCATCTCTGCCATAAAGGAAATTGGAAGCCACAAAGAGATCCTCAAACTATTGAAGACTCCCATGAAATTCCCTTTGTTGATAATCCTTCCCATCCAAGCAAAGAGAAGCCTCAACCAGTTATGCATACTTTTGAAAGGGGAGAACCATCTAGAGTGAGAGGCAACCATCATCCTTCACAAATTCATGGCATTCATATCCCAAGGCCTCAGTTTAGCAACCCAAAAGATAATCATAGACATGAAGGGGAACAAGACAACACTTGATGGGATAATTATTATCATGGATGTGACCCCTTCTACAAGAATTTTTATCATCATCCCTCAAATGCACAAAAAGGAAATGCAAGGAACAATCAAGTTCATGAAGGTGGAAGGCATGATGTGAGTGAAGATCAACTCATGACATCCCAAACCAAGAGCATGTTTCAAATGGACAACCTTCATCTCATGGTTTTGGGCTACCTACTTTTAGGAAAATTTCATGGAACAAAGATTTTCATGGAGACAACATTCTCATGGGCAGCCATTTTACGATGACAAAGAATATAAGGAAAAGATAAATATCACTAATTTGAAAGGAGAAAATGCTTCACCTTTGCAATGGAAGGAGTGGATCAATAAGCTTGAATTGTACTTCACCCTTTATCCTAGAAGTGAAGAAGCCGAGGTTTATTTCGCAGCCCTTCATCTTGAGGTTACGCCCATACTTGGTGTCATTATATACAAAAGATTGGGCAAAAATTTGAATCTTGGGAGGAGTTCAAGCAAGCAATTATTGATATCTTAGTATCTCCTTTGAAAAAAGAAAGGCTTCAAAGAAGATGGTATGCATGCGCTCAAAGAGGAATGTCCGTTAGAGACTATTCCAACACTTACTTGAATCTTTCCATGTATGGTGAAGGAATTTCAAATTTTGCTAAGTTGAATAAATACATTTTTGGTCTTGATCCTGGACTATCATCGGAGGTAGAAGCTCAACAACCAAAAACATTACATGAGACCATACAATTGGCTTGAAAATACTCCTTGAAGTACAAAAGAGATGCAGGAAATTTCCAGCAAAGAAGTATGGGCAATAATATTTCCAATCAACCTACAAAGTATAGGCAAGTTTTTAGCCAATCAAGAGACTCTTTTAGGCAAGAAAACAGAGGTTATAACAGTCAAAACAGTTATAACAGCAAAGTACCAATATTTCCCACTATTTATGCCTCTAAACAGGGTGGAAATTTTGTACAGAGATAGGGGCAAACTTTTAAAAAAATGTGGCTGAGCCATGAGGTACTTTTTCAAGAGCTGAAAATACTCCTAAACTACCCCCAAACAGTTCTAAAAGAAACTTCCTTCCTCACGACAAGCTTACGGAAATGCATGCAAAAGGATTATGCTTCAAATGTGGGGAGAGGTGGCCACAAGATCATAAGCTGAAGTGTAAAGATAAGAACTCAAAAATCGACATGGTGATCACTCAAAAAGTGAAAGTTGAAGAAGAAAAAGATCAAGAGGGAAATTTATTGCATGTTGATGCATACCCAATGGTTGAAGAGATTCATGAAGAAGAGCATGCCACCAACAAAGAATTCTATGATCCCATGGACGGATTTCCTTTTGATCCATGTGGTATTCATGATTCTCATGCTTCCTTGTGTACCATCTCACATGGTGCATGGACCGATTGCAAAGGGAAAAATACACTTAGACTCAAAGGTTTCATTAATGGCAAGGTTGTACATATTTTAGTGGATACGTGCAGCACTCATAATTAGTCAACACGAAATCTTTGAATGGGCTAAAGTTGCTACCCATTAATATGGACTCTTCCTTGCAGATACAAGTTGCCAATGGTGCATATGAGTCTAGTAAAGAAGTATGTCCATGCACTTCAATTGAGTTATCGCCCTCTTGCACAATACAAATAGACTTGATCACTATGGATATGGGGCCTATTGACATTATCATTGAATGTAATTGGCTGAAAACACTTGGAAAATTCACCTTGGACTTGAAGCAAATGCAAATGAGATTTAACTGGCAAGGACATCACAAAGAGTTGAATGGCATAGACCACAAACAAATAGAACTCATCTCCATGAAGAAATTGTGAAAAGAAATCAATGCAAAGTCATGCATCTTCACTCTTTTGCTTGCGAAAGTAGATGAGGGACAATCAATAAATCAGCCATCTTCTTCTTCAAAGAAAAGGGATTCAAGATTGGAAGAGTTATTGAGGAAATACAAGGATTTATTTCAGCCACCATCATCTTTACCTCCAAAGTGAGAGGTTGACTATCCTATTGATTTGTTGCCTAATACAAAGCCCATCAACAAACCTCCCTATTGCTTGTCCAAGTCTGAAAGGGAAGAAGTGGAGCAACAAGTCAAATAATTGCTGCAAATGGGTTTAATCCAACAAAGTCAGTCACTGTTTGCCTCTCCCGTGCTCTTAGTCAAAAAGAAGGATGGATTGTTTCGTATGTGTATTGATTATCGGGATTTGAACAAGTCAATGGTCAAGAATAGATATCCTATTCCCCGAATTGATGATCTTTTGGATGAACTTAAAGATGCCAAGGTCTTCACCAAAATAGATATTTGATCGAGTTATCATCAAATTCAAATGAAGGAAGGAGATGAGTTCAAAACAGCCTTCACGACTGAAAGAGGGTTATACCACTTCTTGGTTATGCCATTTGGGCTTTCCAATGCACCCACTACTTTTCAAGCCCTCATAAATAAAATATTGTAGCCCTTTTTGTTCAAAATAGTCCTTGTTTTCTTTGATGATATCCTAATATATAGCAAATCCAAGGATGAGCATTTGAAGCATATGAGAGAGTTCTTTGACACATTACAAAGATACACACTCTTTGCCAAGATGACGAAGTGTTCTTTCATGGAAGATGAAGTTGAATACTTAGGTCATGTTGTGGAGAACAAGGGATCAGAGTGGACCCCAATAGGGTAAAATGTGTTAAAGAATGGCCTACTCCTACGAATGCAACCTCTTTGAGAGGATTTCTTGGATTATCATCCTTCTATAGAAGGTTCATCAAGAATTATGCTCATGTGGCGGCTCCATTAATGGATAGACTCAAAAAGGAGGCTTTCTTTTGGGACTCCATCACCAATCAAAGTTTTAATGAGCTAAAATCTCTTTTAATTTTAGCACCCATCCTTGTATGTCCGGATTTCTCTAAGGAGTTTATCATATGTATGAATGCTAGCGAAAGAAGAATTGGGGCTGTTTTATGTCAAGATCATGGAGTCATAGCGTATGAGAGCCGAAAGCTTGATGACAAGGAGTGTTAATTACATGTTTATGAGCAAGAGATGTTAGCAATATTGCATGCTATCAAAAAGTGGCATCATTACATCTATGGCAGCCATTTCAAGGTCAAAATCAATCATCGTGTGCTGAAATACTTTCTTTCACAACCAAATTTATCTCCCAAGCAACGAAGATGGTTAGCTACTCTTCAAGGATATGACTTTAAAATATCTTATATGGCTGGAAAAGACAATGTGATGGTGGATGCCTTATCAAGAATCTGGGCATGTTCCATTTCTACCATTTCAACCATGCATAAGGATTGGATCCATGACATTCAAGAGGAGTATTTGCTTGATGAGCAAGCATCAAAGATGATGAAGAAATTTTAGCAAGGCAAAGGAGAGGAGTATCTAAGTTTCAAATGGCATAACAGTCTTTTATGGTATCGCGGTAGAGTATTCTTGACACCACAATCTTCTTTCAAAGATCGTACCTTGCATGAGATACACTCTTCACCTTTAGCGGGAAACCATAGGTTGTTCAAAACATTTGACAATGTCCATAAGAGTTTCTATTGGAAGGGCATTTGGAGGGATGTTAAGGATTATGTTATGCAATGTCTTCCGTGTCAAAAAAATAGAGATTACTCTCTTCTACCCGATGGTTTACTTCAGCCACTTCCTATTCCTCAAGGCAAGTGGACTGATATTACAATGGAATTTATTATGGGATTATCTACAACAAAGCATGGGTGGAATAGCATTTATGTGGTGGTGGACCGGTTGACTAAATCAGCTCATTTCACCCCTACCAAGGCTCAATTTACAACAAATCAAGTGGCTGAACAATTCATGGAATGTATTTTTAAGCTTTATATTATGCCTTTGAAGATAGTATCCGATCATGATACTAAGTTCATGGGAAATTTTTGGAGGATTTTATTCACTTCTATGGGAACAATTTTGACTCCTAGCATGGCATATCATCCCCAAACCGATGGCCAAACGGAGTGTGTCAATAAATGGTTGGAAGTCTATCTTCATCATTTTTGCCATGACACTCAAGCTTTGTGGGATCATTGGTTACATCTTGCTGAATTCTGTTATAATAACACTCATCATATGAGCATTGGCATGTTGCCATTTCAAGTGCTTTATGGATACAAAGTCCAAATACCTTCAACCCTTTTTCATGAAGTTGTGAATCCACAAGCCAAGGCTAAATTTGAGAAAATGGAAGCTCTTTTGCATCAATGCAAGGAAAACATTAGGAAGGCACAAGATGTTATGAAGGCTTTTGTTGATGAAAAGAGGAGACCTTTGGAGTTTGAAGAAGAAGATTGGGTATTTCTCAAAGTGCCTAAATCTAGGTATGCTTCTCTCAAAGGAGGTCATAATACGTTGGCTCATTGTTACTATGGGACTTATCAAATCCTCAAACAAGTTGGTGAGCTTGCATATAAGCTTGATTTTCCTTCTTCAACAAGGATTCATTCTACCTTCCATGTTTCCCAACTTAAGAAATATGTGGGTCTAATTATAAAGGTTTTAGAAGAGTTACCTCCCATGGATGAAGATGGTCTTATCATTCATGAGCCTGAAAAGGTTATTGACAAAAGAGAATGTTTTAAGGAACCATTCGCTGTTGGAATACCTTATTAAATGGCGAGGTTTGCCCATGGAGGAGTCTACTTGGAAACCATCATCATACCTTGATTATTTTCCATGGCTTTTGCAGGAAACAAAGTAATATCTGAACAGGTCAGCTTGCTATACTAAATTTCTGTCATAAAAATAATTGCTCTATGGTCATCAAAATTGGATTTTTATGGCATGGCTAGATACTAGGGATTGTCCTCTACGTTTCTATAGCTCATATATGGTGATTGGACATTTCTTATTCAATTTATGGTTGATCTTGTGCAGCAGCCTCAGTAGTATATTCAAATTTCATACTTGTAATTCATTGACATATGAGATCTTCTTCAGCTTGGAGTTTCATTACAGCATGGATTCATCACTTACAAAGCTATCCTTGTAATCTTTCCTTGTAAATTGTCCCAATTCCAAATTTTTGGACAAAGCTCTTTCAGGCTAGGATGTCTTGTAATAAAGCATAAATTCCTTAGTCTAGGTAAGTATAAAAGGCGGAGCTGTAACATGTGAAGCATCTTTTTTCCATTATACAACATTACTTGTTTGAGGTCTCAACCTCCCACCATCTAAGAGGGTGAATACTCTTGGACACCATAGCTTGGGGTGCATACCTTGCTGCAACCACTCATCATTTGATTCTCAACCAACATTGGTAATACCATCTCATGCCTAGCCACCTTGGCTATGGTTCCTTGGCATATTATGTCTA
This sequence comes from Lygodium microphyllum, assembly GCF_053477565.2. Lineage (NCBI taxonomy): Eukaryota > Viridiplantae > Streptophyta > Polypodiopsida > Schizaeales > Lygodiaceae > Lygodium > Lygodium microphyllum. Next base: position 130,693,511 of record NC_141156.1, read on the forward strand.
TTTCTTTGTATTTTTAGTTTAATGGCTTGCTGTGGGAATTAGCTTCTTTACATCATAATTGGAAAAGGGTTAAGAACATGAGTATTGCTAGTATGTCATTGATATTTTTTAATATTCTTTGCTGAGAATATGGGGTTTATAGTTTGGAAACTAATTCAAGAAAGGATAGCAAGAGGACACAAACAATCTAATCATAATTACTATAGTTAGTGCGATAAGATTAGAACATGCATGCTTGAAAAAAAGAATATGGATGATTGCTTACATCAGTAAATTTAGTAAAACAAATTCAGTTTTGAATGCCAAAGATTCATGAGAAATCAAGAGTCCATGTTGGTTGCTTTGTTTCTTATTACCAAATGATTGCTAATAATTGATTGCAGTTGAAGATAGTGTGCTTAAAAAGCTTATAATTGAGACTACTTTTGTGAAGTGGTAGGATGATTTTGTTTACTAAAAATTAACTATAACAATTCTTAGAAAGCATTGAAATTTCTAAATTTTCATTGGTTTGAACGAACTACTTGCACGGGAACTAGTCACAGGCCAACTAGCTAGTCCATGGTACTCGTGAGCAGCCTCTTCTTGGATGTGTTGTTAAGGGAATGGTCAATAAGGTTTTTTGCTATAATTTACTATGATTAGTAAAAAATTTTGAAATTTTATTGGGAATCAAATCATTGGTTGTAAAAGCCACTTGGGATGAATAGGTAGACAAACTAGCTACAGTTGTGTTACCATTATCTAGTCGGGACTACTGTGGTATTACCATTAGCTGGTTGGAATAGTGATTGGGATGAATAGGTAGGCAAAATAGCTACATTTGTGTTACCATTACCTAGTCGGGACTATAGTGGTATTACCATTAGTTGGTTGGACTAGTGATAGGTAACACCATATTGTGTGAGCTCATAAAATTCTTGATGCACCCAGCCAAAGCATGCCACAAACCTGAAAATTCTCTGATATTTGTTGAGTATTCATCACAAGTGTTGTAGAATTTTCATATTGCATTGAGATAGTCCTTCGCAATGTTGACTAGCTCCTTTCTATAGGGATAGGAGAGTGCATAATTTGAAGAGGTAAGGGCTGAATTATGAGGTGATTTAATTACCATGTTTATTTTAGAAAATTTATTGTTATTTGTAGCATGGGAGGTACATTCGGTCAGTTACAATTGAGGGTGCTATTGCAAGCACTTGGTAGACTCTTTGGGAGGCCCAAAAAGCTAGTTTGGGGGCATCTAGGGGACATACTTCCAATCTATTCATGCTCCTTGGTCCTTGTACTATTGATAATTGTGAAATTATAGGTTTTTGGGGATGAATTGTAGGTTTGATACCAGCAAGGAACCTCTCATGCTCACTTTCACATTGGGAAAGCAATTGATAGGTAGGAAGTGGTTGACTAGACACTATCTAGTGAATATCTTTCCTTTTCAGGTTTGGAGGGATGACTTGCATGTGGTTTAGTGTCCTACATCATTGTGTTAGAGATCACCAAGTCATATGTGAGGATTCCACTCCAAAGTCAATGGGGGCAACTTGTGACCTTGCAGAATCACAGGTAGGCTGTGACCTCTAATTGCACTACACTACAAAGCACTGGTAGTGGTTGGAAAAACTTCATGAAGTCTGATCGAACTCATGTGATGGATTGAGTACCTAATGGGTAAGGATTGAGTACTTATGGACTCTCAAGATAGTAGGATAACCCATATTTACTTGAACCTTAATGCATCCGTTTATTCCAATCGCTCGAGTCACACTTAGACCATGATTTTCTAGACAAGACAAAACCCCATGGAGATCATCCACCACCATATGATTCTCGACACCTCGAGACTTAGTGCTCATCATTTCAGTCATCCAAGAGACACACTCTTGAGGTAATTTGGAAACCTTGACTCACCTTTGAGTGTAATAGTGCCAAAAGAGAGAAGGTCATACCACACATTCAAATCTTGACAAGTAGTACCGTATACAAGGGAGAACAAGAAGTGCCTACTTAGCCACCCACTGATGGCCACAAAGAAACTAATCTTAAGCACTTGCAAGTCCTAACATTACACCACATTGACTCAAGATAGACAATATCTCAATCATGCAAGGAACACCCAATAGGAATCCCTAGTACTTTGTTAAGGCTCATTAGCCTCATTAAGACACTTGTCACCCAAGAGTATGCAAAAAACATGGCAGAAACGAGTTCAAATATTGACTCTTGGAGTTTGATGCAATGGAATTCCCTATGAATATCTAGAAGCTAATATCACTCTATGACCAACACACACGAGTTGAACATAGAGGAAGAGATGTGGAAGAGATCATGGCAGATGTAGAAGCTGAGAGGAAGATTTGAAGGGATCTCATTAGGAAAGTTGCAAGGTTAATAGGAAATCAAATACTTGATCCAAGAGGTTCACAAGCCTCAATGGCATAGAAAAGAGCAGCTTTGATACTTCCAACTCTAATAACCTAATTGTCAAGCTCATGACTGTGAGGTAGAAAGATAGAGAGGAAATTTTAGACTACTTCACTCATGTGAGAAGTCTCTATAAAGAGGATCCCAAAACCTGAGAGACCCATAGCTAGGGGAGTGTCAATGGGATGAAAAATGAAGAATTGCATAAGGCTTTGGCTAGCAACTCAAGTTTATAAAGAGATGTTTTGGGTAATGTGTTCCATGAAGCCATAAGGGTGGAGAATCTACTAAAGGAAAGATGTAGCAAAGCTACACAATCCACAAGAACTATCACTATCCATAATGAAAGGTCTACCATTCATAGTAGCGAGCAAGCAACATCTGAAGCAAAGGAAAAAGGCAAGAGTGTGGATTTATCTCAAGTGATATCTAACCTAAAGTTAGAGATTATCAAGCCTTAAGATGCCTTGCGAAGACCTACTAGAACAAACATTTAGTGTGTGCATTTTGGTGGCAATCATTTGCTAGCAGAGTGTCCTAAACCAACACCTAGGACTTGTGCTAATTGTGGCAAGTATGGGGATGAAGCTATCCATTGTGGGTTGCCTCCATGCTTGCCATACCAGCATCCTTATCAGAAGACATAGTATCTAACGAATCGTCCATTCAATAGCTCCATTAGCTCTCCAAGTGTGCCCAATGAGCAAAGGTCAGCTACACCAAGGGTAGACATTAATCCAACTGGCATACCTAGACCCCCCAGCACCAATCATCACTTTTCCATAGAGAGATGCTTTAGTACATTATGTAGATGAACTACTCAAGGAGGAGCCGTAAGTGAACTCCTACATCTCATACAATGAAGAGGAAATCCTAATCATTATGGACTACAAGCCCATCATGGTGATGACATCGAGTAGAGTAAGAGGACGAGGGTCTAGAAGAATTCAATCACATAAGAACCAATGACATGCTGGAATTGCGATCATCCTAGACACATTTCCTCCCAATGCCCTAAGAAAGAACAAAACTAACAAAGACAAAGCCAAGTTGTAGTGCCCTGAGTGCACCAACAAGTGGCTCGAACATGCCATCAGTTCCCTTAGGATTTTTTAGAATAGAGACTCTTGATGATGATGCAACACCCATAACACTTAATTTGATGACTAGGGTACAAGCAAGCAGGCCTCAAAGTGTCAATACCTCGGTCTAGCAATATGAACATTTCATCTATTGGCAAAAAGAATAAAAAGAAAAAGAAGAAGAGAGCAGACTTTGTCATGCTTAGCCTTTGCAAGTTTGCGAGCAAGGTCCTACATAGGCCATGAGCTTCCTTCCTCAAATTGGCTGATCCTTTTCCTTGCTTGCTCCAACCCTCACTCTTGCCACTTTGTCAAGGTTCTAAAATGTTGATGTGTTCCTCTTCCTTGCTTCATTGGACATGCTCCTTCTGTTGGGTCAACATGGCTATAGTCCTCTTGAGATCTTCATCTTTTTGTGGCATCCTCCCACTACTCCACCAATTTGAGGGTTCTCTCCTTCATTTGCTTCACTTTTTCATCATCTAGCCATAATTGTACTCTTTCATCCCTATTCTCTTTCTCTTGTCTATACTCTGCTAGTAACTCCTCATACTTTTCATTATCATTTATTTTTCTAGCCAAGGTGACTAGTGCTATTCTGAGAGCGTAAACCTCCCTAGTGTATCACCATTGAGGCATTACATAAGCTTCCTTTTCCCTTTCTAGGTCTAACACCCCTTGCTTTTTTCTTCTTCCTTTTCGTGCCTTTGCTCTTCCAAAGTCTTGAGAAGGTAATCAAAGTCATGTTTAGTTCCTAAATGCTACAAGGAACCTATGACGAGGTGTCCTCTAGCCACCATGGCACCTTCTCCATCCTCTTTTTTGGTTCAATTTTTTATGTTGCAAACTTCCTAAGAAAAGAGGAGGTCCCATGCATTTACCACATAGACTAAGGCATGGTTTTCACTACAACCTCGATACACATGAAAGTTATCACTTTCCCCTAATATTCAATGTGAAAGATAGTCAGGACCTGACCTGCCTCCAGTTTCAAGAGTTAGACATGGCACCTTCATTCAAGAAGTTTAAAGACACATTTTAGAATTGCCCAAATCCAACCTTTGTGACAACTTATAACTATCTGAAGCTCTTGATGTTGTTGTTAAGTCAAAAGAAAGCAATTGAAAAAGGTGGATTCCACCCCTTGTTTTTTTATATAAATGTGGAAATAGATGGGTATGCCATGGCAAGGCTCATACTCTGAGCTACCATGCTACCTATCTATTGCATGAACCTTTTGGAAGACATGAACAAAAGTTGGTTCACAATCTGTAATCATCCCTTATTGCCTCAACAACAATCAATATTGACTTGTCGATTAAGACATGCATGATGAGCAAGGCCCTCATTGAGAAATCCATGAGGCCCCTACTTCCATCAACCCAAGATCAAAGGAGAGGTAGGGAGGAATAGTTTCCAAAAATAAAAAAACAAAAAAAAAATCACTCTTAGCGATTCCCACGTGGGAAATGGTCGGTGGTTGCAATCCACTAGCTCCTTTTCAACCTCCAAAACCCCCTTCCCTCTTATTTCAACCCCCACTTTCCACAGTCATTCAGGGTCAAGGGCAGGACATCCCAAGAAATTAGCAGACCTGTCACCCTGAACACCACCTCATTGCACCTAAACCTATCACCAATTCAGTGCTCAAGTGTGGGACAAGCATGGGGAATCTTGATTCACCTAGTGCAAATCCATCTCCCAATCACTCATCCACCCACTTACACCCCACTCACTATCACAACTTTTCCCTATATGAATTTTGAAGAGCGAGAGAGACCATCAACAAGCACCCCTTCATTCATTAGCACATGACCTCTTATCTTCCCTATCACCATTCCATGCAAGTCCCAAGCTCCTTCACCAGTGCCAAGAGAGTGGCACTTGTCTAGAGGATGGGGGTAATGTTAACCTTTTTTGCAAAAGAGATGCAAAAGAAAGAAGCAACAAAAAATGAACATATATAAAAGGAAGTAATAGGTGTCAAAGAAGTGAAAATTATGATATGTGCAAGGATCAAGGAGAACCCAAAAGTGACAGTCTAAAGATACACTAACCACATCCAGCTGGCGGAATTCAAAGCCTATAGTAAAAACCGCTCATCAAGAAATAAAAAAGACAAAAATAACATGAAGATGTCAATCGCTCTAGAAAAATTAAGAATTAAAATCAATACCAAGAAGGTTCAAATAATCTTTTGTAAAATAACTCCCGAGCACCGATCTCACTCTTGTGCAAATTGTAAATTAATGTGCATTTGAGGGAGCGTGAGTGGAGTGAGTTAGGATGTCTAAACATGTCAAAGGACTCTACTAGAGCAGAGCACGCATGAAGAGACCATGGGTGATGGGCACCCTTGAAACATAATCCCAACCAAAATCTTAAATCAAAGGTCACACATATATGGTGAGAAAAACCTTATTGTAACCATTCCATCAACTAATGCAAAGTAGGCTTATCTCTTTTCTTCTTTACAGTCTCATTTGCTTCTCTGTGTGGTCATCTCTTGCATGCAAGATCTCAGAGAGATAGGGAGAATCTTGTGAGAGCTTGTGAGCTTGCCCTTGGTTAATGTAGCAAAACTCCATTGCTTCCCCTCACCTTCTTGGGATCTTCCTAGTTTGAGAGGTGGAAGAGTAGAGACTTTGTGGTAGAGATAGAGAGCCAAAGGGGGCTTGGAGAGAGAATGAGGGAGGGAGGGAGAGAGAGAGAGAGAGAGAGAGAGAGAGAGAGAGAGAGAGAGAGAGAGAGAGAGAGAGAGAGGAGGTGGACTTGTATTGGCTTGGAGAAACAAGCAGAGACCAACTCTTTTTAAGTGAAGGATGACGGAGAGCAAAGTGTGGAGGTTATGGTAGCATGCATCGGTAGAGTTGTTGGAGCTTGGGAGCTCTCAAAAAACATCTAGACTACATGTGGTGAGTTCCCCTGCATCTACTATTTTTCTTTGGCTATCTTCTTGCTTGAAGGGTTGCGGATTCTCATCTTGAGTGAGCCAGACGATCATGGGTTGAGAGATCATGAGTAGACTTGGCTTGAGGGAGTGCATGACTGATATGCATCTTTCTATCTAGATCTGGCACATAGATGAAGTGACCCTACAAAAATGTAATGCACATGTAGTAAGGATCTATGAACCAAAGATAAAGGGGTAATTCAATGATATTTCCAAGTCTCAAATATTTAATGCTCTAAAATTTGAACATACTAACACATAACTATCTATAAAAGGACTTCATATCAAGAGATATAATTTGCGTATAAAATCAAATAGAAAATGTACATTATGAAATTGATAGCAATTTATAGGAATATAAATATAAGTTATCATAACTAGAATGGAATTGTTTAATCTTGCAAAAACTTTCTCTTTCTACATCTATCTAGGACAAGCCATTAAACTTAACAAAATATGCATTGATGAGGCAATCATAATTGCATTCTCTACTACAATAGAATTGTAGCAAGAAACATAATCATATACATTTATTATACTAATTCATTTGGTTAAAATATTATGGAAAAAGGGATAGCTAAAGTTTATTTTATGAATAAAATTTAATTATTGAAAAGTAGAAAGACTCAATTGGAAAATTAAATTATATTCATCCCTTAATTTTAGCATTTTCTACTCCTTAAAGTGACTATTTTGTTAATGTTCTTATCACTTGCAAAAGGTCATACCACCATGTGATCAACCTTTACACTAAAAGAGGAAGATAAAAACATGATCTACTATTTGTAAACATAGCCATGCCGTGTAAGTTACTTTCATATGCTTTTTCTCTCTACAAGATAGTCTAATAGGGCATTATTGGGTTGCCAAGGGATTTATACTAGCTACATACCATGAAGTAATAGTTTCAACAAGAAAAGACAAGGTATCAGTAAGGTCTACATCATCTTGATCCTCTACATTACACTTAAGGAAATATTCATGATAGATTATCAATGAGGAGCACATGGAAGCAACCATTCTCTATTACCACCTCAAAATCAAAATCCTACAAGAGGAGTAATATCACATCATCCAACCTATCACATGATCTTTGTTCATCAATAAAGGACGAGACTTCTTGGTCGACATAGAACTTGAAGTGGATAGACAAAAGGTAATGTTGAAACTTCTCACATGCAAAAGGTCATTATTGAGTCTACATAAGCTCTACATCCTTTCTTAAGGGCTTTTGCAAAGGACCCACTTCCATTTCAATAATCAATGGCCCAACAGGACATTATAATCAATGGCCTCATAAGGAGGAGTCACACTGATAAAATCAAGTCCACCCAAAGTATAGTTTCAATTCAATGTTTGTTGTAGAAAAGATTCCGTTTTCATCAGATGCACAACTGAATGTTGTAAAACTTCCATTTGGCTCCAACACCTCTGACGTGATCCAAGGATCCATCTCCACGAGGTGGGCTGAAGTGCATCCCCTGCTGAGAGCTTCAATGCTAACTGAGCATGTGCCACTAAACAAATCCAACCATCTACCTGAAGAGAAGCTTTTGAATCCATGCAACCTTGCCTCTAAAATATCAAAAATGGCCCTAGAGAATCTTGTGTGTGCCCCTAGGTACAACTTTTTTTGCTTGGATACCAAATGTGTAAGACTTTTTTCATCAACTGGGATCTTTGGGCTCAATATTTGCTAGCTCAATAATATCTTGAATGGACAACTTGGGGCCTTGGCCAATACTATAGATCTCCTCCTCATAAACTATGGGGCTATTGCTGGTTTCTCATTTGCTACTGAGAGGACGTTGAGAGGCATGGTCTTGCCACTATTGTCAAGCAGATATAGGGAGGTAGAAACCGTCAGCGTGAGAGATGGTAGTGGTAGGGGCAGCAATGGTGCTGAGAGGCAAAGCCTAGGTTTTTTTCCTACAAGAGTAGTAGTTGCTATTGCCAGTGGAAGGGATGGCTTGAGAGATTAGGATGGAAATGGACTTGTATAATGACTGGCCAAAGACCAAGCCACTTTTAACCAGGTTGTCAAGCCAACTCTTAGGAGTTGTTGTACTGAATAGGTGATATTGATAACTAATTTCTATGATTTATCCTAGCCTTCCTCAATTGTTATGACACTCTTTCGTAGTAGTCCAACTAATCTAATATCGAGGACTCAATAAACTTGTATATTCTCGCACTCTATACTGGACACTAAAATACTAAACCTAGGATTTTTATCCCTTAAGGAGTAAATTTTAGAGCATAAATCCAATAGATCTATTTGCACATCTCTATTTAAATTCCCTTTAAATTATCCCTTCTCTACCCTTATATGATAAAGTTTTTTTATTATTTATTAATCAGTAAACATTCAAAATAAATCAACTAACATTTTCACAAATCCAAAAACTCTAATTTCCCTTATAAGCATTTCCCTTGTCCCATATTGGTATAACTTAATACCTCGTCAACACTTTTAATTTGCATAAAGTTAGACACACCATATTTTATATTAATAATGTTTAAAGTAATAATGTCAAATTAATTTTATTTTTCTCTAAATCCAAAAAAAAACATAAAAATATAAAACTATATTCTTAGGTTTTCTATAAAATACTAATTTTTGTTGAATTAAAAATATGCTTTTTATAAAAAAATACTGAAATTTTCATCCAAAATAATGGTTTTTATTTTTAAGACATATTAAACATCTTTCAAAACTTTTGAAAAAAAAGTTTAAAATAATTTCAATAGTATATAATTCATTAAAAAAATATTATATCTTATAAATGTTTAGCCAAATATTTTATTTAAAAATATATCTATACCATTTTAAAGCCTTTTTAAAGCCTTTTTAACTATTTTTTATTTTTAAAATATAAAATAAAACCTACATAAATTATAATAACTATCTAGAGTTGAAAGTGAGATTCAAAGTCATTTGATAAAATTTATAAACCAAATAAATATTTATGGTGAATAACTTATTTCTGTTAAACGAGTTAAGGCACTTACGTAAAGTTCGAGAATCGTAATTGCGTCTTTGGGAGCCGTGTCCTTTCCAGTCGAGCCAAGGCGAGTCTATCAAGTCGTTCCAAATAGAAAACTCATCATTTCTCGCTTCGTAGAGTTTTCATTTTCGAATCGCCTTTTTGCCATAGAAATAGCCACTTATAACACTCTTAAGACTTAATCTTGATTAATTTCAAGCTTAAGAACCTAGCCTCCATAGTTTCATGTTAATGACTAAGAGGGGGGAAGAGAGTAATTCATATCTGGATCATCTGTCCACAGAATTAGGAGCGAACTGGAGCGATTGGAATGCAACAGACTATTCTGCTACCCTATCACTTCAGAAGAAGGGGGTACATTGAAGCTCCAAATTTTAGATTGGAGGAGAAGACATGGTGATGGTTTTCTACAAGCCATTGGCTTCAATGCTCCTCTCTTGCTCCTCCCTAATTACATTTCTTTTGCAATCTTCTTGTTTTGATGGCTTGGGAAGCCTCCTATCTCTCTCCCTCCTCTAATTGATGGTGCCAAAAAGATAGAGTTCAAGGAGGTGATGGCGCCAAGAAGATAGAGTTCAAGGAGATGATGGCACCAAGAAGATAATGAATCCCTTCTTCAAATTTCAATGATTCCTTTCTCTCTCTCCCTCTTCTCCAATTTCCCATCTATCCTCTTAGTCTTGAAGATGACGCCTCCCTCATGTTCGGTAGAATCAAGTTCCAACTGATCCAGCTTCACCCTCCTCTACCTGTATCTCATCCCCCTTTTCGTTTTTGATGGCAATTCATCTTTCAGCTCCCAGTCTGCTTATCATCAACTTTTTTATCTCCCTCTCTCCATCTTCCATTTCGCATGATAGCGCCCCCCTTCATGTTCACGACCCCTCCTTTCCTCCTCGTTTTTGCAATGGCCATCCCTTTCCTTTTTCTTCATTTTACTAAAAAAATGAAATCTTTCAATTAATTAATCCTACCTTCAAAAGAACACCTCCAACTTACAAGCCTTATGCAATTCCTTAGACTTCCAATTCTTTGTATATTGTGCTCAGTCAAGTAAAGAATCCTCAAGTGTGGTCAATGATGAAGACTCTCAATGCAAGAGATATTCTACTACACTAATGATAATTATACAAAGCAAGGGTCCCTTAATAGATTTGGCCTTGACAATTTGACCGTCTCATTGAAAAATCCTATGTTGGTTGTGGAAAGGTTCAAGCTTTCCAATTACTTGATATTCAACACCTCCCCAAAGGGATCTCAATAATAATCAATAATCTAACGATCGCCCTTGTAGATCATTGCCAAATTATCAATGTAAATGATGATGATGATGATCAGGATGTAGCATCAAGGTTTAGTTATAAATCATGTAGATTCAATAAGTAAATCTATCAATATTTATCTAGAACTCCACCTTTCTCTCCTACAAGAACTTCCGTGTACAGGCATCTCCTTACCAGACTACAGAGACACAGCCTCCAAAAACGGCAACAACCAGCACCGTATCTACGTTAAATTAATGATAAAAGTTGGTAACAATGTGCCAATTGTGTACAATTTTGCTAAAAACTTTCCAATAGTAGGCATTGTTTCTAGGTGTTGACATTCTCCCCCCACTTAATTGCGAAGTGTCCTCATGAGCATAGCTATATCACAAACATCCAGCAACACGAACACAACCACCACGAGCACTGCCACACAACTACAAAAGAAAAATATACTCTCTTATACTTAATTGCAAAGCGTCCTCGCGAGCACAACTACAAGAACTGCAAAACTGCACATTGAAAACTAGTAGACACTTAAAAGATAGGAAAATATTTATTGGTCTAGAGCCACTAAACAATAATAATCCTCTAGGCAAGAAAATGCCACACTACTATCCTACTAGGAATATTGCTTCCGAAATAGCCTCACTAAGAAAGTCCATGCCTAACAAAGAACCCAAACAAAGCAAGCTAATATTACGACACCAAATAGGACTCCTATGGTTTAGTTACTAACCCTCCATGTTCTACTAGAACAACCAATCACAATGGTCCCTAACTTCCAACTGTCCAGAGTGTTTGTTTATTTGTTTTTTTTTAAATAGCAGTGGATTTCTTTCAATGCCAAAAGAGTATATACATTGATTCTCCTTCCCAAAAGGTCCCACCCTAAAGAGATACAAGGCATCAGACACAAGGAAGCCGTCAAGGAAATCCCTACATCCTACCAGGACCTCAAAGGTGATGGTTATCTTCTTTTGGTGTTTTTTCTTTTTGCTTCTTCAACCCTGCAGTCTCCAAGTGGTTTCTTTCTTTCTTTCTTTCTTTCTTTCTTTCTTTTTTCTTTCTTACCTTTCGAAGAATGAATATATAGAATTTTTTGAGCTTTTTTATTTGGATTGGAATTTAAGTGTTTAAAAAAATAAAGGATCAACTAGAAGGCTAAGAATGCATCACTTAATTGAACGGTCAAACATTTCAGCTCAACAACTTTGCTCGAGGAATCTAATCTAGCACATAATACTAGTTACTATGGCTGGGTAAATGATAAGTAAAGGTACTCATCTCAGCTCAGCATCTCTCGGGGATTTTATTTTTGTGGGCTTTCATTTTTGTTCTTTTCTAATCAATCTCTTTTTTTCGAGCTTTTTCATGAAATATATCCATTCTGCATATAAATATCTCTTTGCAGCATCAAGAAAACAAAACCAACAGAAAACTAGTAAAATATACGTGTCAAATAGTCGCAAGGTACACTCTCCTCAAAACAAATCAAAGATCCCAATGCATGTAATCTCTTAGACAAAATCGGGCATAGTCACATGACGAAGTGTATAATAAACATATAAAAGTAGTAACAAAATGAAATGTCTAGAGTCTCTCAAAAAAAAGCACACACTCTCTCTCAGCATGGTACCGGTCCACACACTATGGTGGACAAACACTCCCCATAGAGCACATCATCTATTTCTAGACACATGCAATGTCTCATCTCCTCTGCACTGCCCGCGCCAAACCACCACACCCCGCAAACACATCCAAAACATAGTCATAGCACTTCGTAAATGTAGCTAGTAACCACCTAACCATATCACCAATCAAGATACAGAATCTTTGTGTCCATGCAAGTAGAAACAATGAAAATACCATACAAGGTAACCTGAGAGCAAAAACATCCAAGACTACTTCCCAATAGAAAAGATGAGACCTCTCTGCTCTGCCTCTGACAATGACACCATCAACGTCCATGGGAAAGACACAATCATCCATCATGTAGCTACGATACACTGGAAACAATCTCTCTAAAATCTTCTCCCCAGCCTCTCTATTGTAGCAAGGCACAACATGACCAACAGGATGCCAAAGACACATAGTAAGATCAAGTACCTATTCACGAGTGGAAATAGAATAAGTGATCCATGTTTTTATTTAAAGCATGTAACACAAACTTTATTTAGAACATACCACCATACCTTCAACGTATCCAACTTTGTTATCTTACCGCCTCTCTAGTAACGGGATGTCGATAAGCCTTGGAGTCACACATGAGTGTCCAAGTGCGGTGAAGCACAAGCCCCACTCTTGCCGCATCCGTAATAAACTCACCTTTATGCTCTACTAAGCACATAGTGACTAAGAATCCCTGGTCAGCCAAATACTCGCGAGCAAGGTCCATACAACCCATAACTAGACCCTTTGATAACGTGTTCCACTTGGGAATAGTCATGCCCTCTAAAAAAAACATTGGCGTTATGATATATGAGAAGTGAGTTTGATGTAAACCTTGTGTTGTAGAAAGCATAACTTACCCAATGGGATGGGACCTAGAGCATCTAGAAGTAAGTTCATAGGAAAATCCGCAAATATCAATCGAGCCACCTCTTGACATGGAACTCCATCTTTGCTATAAAGATGCATCTTTTGTGTTGCAAAAAACTTGTTGATGCTATACACAAAACAACATAGTCATTGATGCAAAGTAAACAATGATGCAATGCTATATGCAACATGTAAATTGATGTTCTTGCAATATGTAGTTGTCATGTCTACCTATCAAGGGCAAATCTATCAATTTGGGTCACATCCACTAATAGAGCATCGACATATGTTTGATACTGGAACCCTGCAACAATTATTTCAAAGTAATTTATTTTTAATAATCATACACGACTATCTTCATGGGCGACCAATAAAGCACATGAATTTCAAGTTAATATAAGACTTCTCACCTACTAAACGGGTCATAGGTCACCTCTCCCAATTCTCTCGACCAAGGGATGAATCTGCAACAAAGGAGGTGGTGGGCGCCATAGAGGACTCTGGCACATTTTTTCTCCCTGGATCTGTAGAGGTGTCTAGTTCTCCCATAATCCCTTTGCCTCTCTTGTCAACAATGCTAGCAAGGGGAGTAGTAGTGGCTCTGGTAGTAGCTTCAATAGCATGTGCATTGCCTTGAGTACCTTGGGTGGCATGTGTAGCATCCTTGCTAGCTTCACTAGCCTGAGTACTTCATTCTACACCTTTGGTATCCTTGGTTGCTTGCTCCTCTACAGTGGTGGGTGCAATAAGCGGTTCATGAGTATCAAATTCCTCCTTGAATCCTACATAGTATCATTTACCCTTAGATTCCCATGCATGAGCACAAAAACTATTGCTACAAAAGCGATGAGATGTTTACATAGATTGAAGTACTTACTCTCATGCAGATCTTTCTCTTGCTTAGGGATAACCCCCACAGGGTAATCCAGCCACCAAGGGCAAACACTTGCCTCCCATGCCGTCAATTTTCTCTCACATAATGATGGAGAATACATAGTGTTCTCGTCACGAACATCAATCCACTCTCTTGTGAATTGCGGAGCTGCATCCAGCCTCTTCTCTTCTACACATTGTAGTATCCACCTGCAACATTCTTGCCAATTACGCAAGCAAATGCATGCAATCTAATATGAAAATTAGACACACAATCTCCTTTATATAAGACAATAGTTTTATAATAATAAACCAACCACCCAACCTCGAGCTTTCACGTGGAGCTTAGAATAGAAAAATCAATAACATAAATAGGCTTTCAAGTGCCATTATATCTACTACATTTAAGATGAAGAGTTTGCAGAAAAATAGTTTTGATGCTAACCTATAAATCACACGTTTGGCTGAAAACGTAAGCTCTGGCATCTTCTCTGCAACATCTGAAGATTTCACTCCATCCAAGATGTGTACAAAAGCCTACACAAGTTTCACAAGCGCTTAACATTGGCACATATACATTTTAAGAAAGAACTTAAGAAAGTAATATGAATGCACTACATTGAGTCTACCTGCATGACATGATTCTTCATGTTAAGCTTAAAGAACTCCTCAAATGAATCTAGTAGCTATGGACCTTCTACTTGTATCCTTTCAATCTGAAGCAGTGCCTCTAAATGCAAGTGAGCCTAATATGTCTCTTTCTTCATGTAAACCCGAAAGAGCTTATAATCACCAAAATGCGGGTATTGGGGGTTTTTGGCCTTTGTGAGACTCATAAGATGCAACAATATTTTTTTCCTATGATGCACAACAATATACGCAAATAGAAAGCATTGAAGAAAAAAGCATCACATACACACAACTTGCGTTATGTATACAAATTACCTTTCCACAGGGATTTTTGAGCTTGTGAGACAATACAACTTTTCTCTTGTGATCTTGAGCATGCTTGCATCATCTCACTTTAGCCCAAATAACAACTTAAAGAACTCATCACCATTTTGGGGATTAGCAATGGATAGGTACTTGTAACCCCAATCCTTAAGGCGCTCCTCTTCCACTCTTGTAGCCTTCTCCAAACATTTATTCCTCTCTACCTCATCTAGACCAAGAGCCTCAAGCTTCGTAGTTTCTTTTGAGATGAAGACATGAAATTCATCCTATCATTCCAAAAAAAAAAAAAACTAAATTAGAGATAGAAAAGCACATCTCATACAAGTGAGCCATAGATAGAAAATCACCTTCCATACAAGCTGAGATATTAAACCGCAAGGAGAGTTATACCATGGAGCAACACCATGATAATACCTTGCCTCTATACTCATCTCAACCTCAGCCCACTTCTTCATGGCTGGACTCAATCTATCTAGAATGGAGTCTTTGTTTGCAGTACCAAACTTTTGAAACATATACACCTCATGCGCAATATTTGGAGTAACATGAGCTATGGAAATACTATTTAAAACAAACAAAAGCATAATATGAGAATGTAAGTGTAACATATTACAAAGAGGAGCATAGTTAAAGGAAGAAGACTTACGCATTGGTGGTGTCTAGTATGAGTAGTAGCTCTGCTTCCTTCGCCTTTGGCACCTCAATGAATTGACACCGTACACTAACATGGTAGTGAGCATAGTCGGAGTACTCTGTAATTGAAAACCAACTAACATAAGAATGGGATACAAACATTCAATACTTGCATGTATAGTGGACAACTTACTTTCTTTGATGCGTTTCCACCACGTTTTAAGCCTATGGTTTCCATCCCAAACCAAGAACTTTTTACCCTTAAGGTATTCCCACTCTCTTCCAAGAGCCCTCTCAAAGTCCTCATTTCTTTGACGCCATATTGGACCCCATTCATCTAGATTGCTGGCTGTCACAGACATGGTATCCCCTCTCGGACCTTCAACTGGCACAAGGAAGTGTCCCATAGTCTCAAGATAACCAGTGGAATCAAAGGAAGGAATCAACCACTGGGCATCATTCGTAGCAAATCTGACTGCCTCATGAGTCACCAATCTGCAAAGAGGCACAAGAGGAGGCAACGTCCTCTTTTTTATATAAAATTGACTTAGCACATCCTTCATCAGTCCTAGAGAGACTTGCTTGCCTAAGTTCCTTGAGTGCTTCTTTTCTTTTTCATCATCATTCTCCCCTTGATCACTATCACCACTCACCTCTTCTTTGTTATCTAGAGCATCATGCTGCACATTAGTCTCTGTAGGAGCAGATATTAATAAGTAACAATAAAAAACAGTAGCATTAAACCAATCATATATAATGGGTAGACAATATATACATAGATAAAACAATACATAACAATGAACAAACAGTCATATGTAAATGAAATGGACATATAAGTGACTATCTGTGTGCTCTGCAACCCCGTCAATTGTATTGGAGTCCCCATCCACTTGTGCTTCGTCATCAATGTAGACACATCTTTTTGGACCACGTCCTTTCTTTGTTGAAAGAGTGTCCACTGATCTCAAACGCGATGATGCTTCTTGCTCTAAGATCCGCCCAGGAACACATCCTAAGCGTAGCTTCATACAGACTTCACGGCTACTATGAGGTGACACACATTTCTTTCTCTTTCTAAGCACTCTTTTAGGTGCCATAACTTTCTCTGCACTTGCAAATAGATACACAATCAACCTCTTTAAGGTTAATAACACAATCAATCTCTTTAAGGTTAATAACACAATCAACCTCCTTAATACACAATCAATCTCATGATACACAATGAACCCTATTCTAGTTGAAAAATTCATGAATGGTGCTTGTGCATAAGCCCACCCATTGTCCATGCGGACACGGACGATTGGAGGGCTTCAATGTCAACGACCTGCATGACACGGACGATGCCATGTGGAGCTGCATGACACGGATGATGCCACGCGGAGCTGCATGACGCCACACGGATGAGCTGCACGACATGGACGATGCCACGCGGAGTTGCACGATGCCACGCTGACGACCCAACCTCGAGCAATACATAGATTAAATGAGTGCATAAGCCCACCCATCGTCTGCGCGGACGCGGACAATTGGGGGGCTTCAATGTCAACGATTGGAGTATGTATGTCAACGATTGGGGGGACTTATACATAGATTGACAACGCCACGCGAAGATGCACGATGCCACGCGGAGCTGCACACGCCATGCTAACGGACAACCTCGAGCTGCACGACGGACTGATGGGGCTACATATGCGAGCATTTTGCCTCAGAGAGGCATACCTCAACAAGGGCAGGAGCTGCGGGGTAGGAGCTGTGGGGCGTTCAAGCTGCAGGTCTGAGGAGGGTCCAGGCTGCAGGTCTAGGGAGGAGGGACACGGGTCTAAAGACACGTGAGAGAGAGAGTGTGTGTGGGGGGGGAGAGAGTGTGTGTGTGTGTCGCGAGAGAGAGAGAGAGGGAAAGAAGGGAGAGAGAGAGTCTTTTTGCCTTGGTCTAGCTATATGTGTGTGTGTGTATATATATATATATATATATATATATATATATATATATATATATATATATATATATATATATATATATATATATATATATATATATATATAGAGAGAGAGAGACTAATAAGCTAGTTAGTCTCTCTCGTAAGTTAGCCATTAAATAATTAATAATTAGGTAATTAGGTAATTAGTTAGCCGTTAAATATTTAGGTAATTAATACAACATAAATAAATCTTAAAAATATTAATTTAATCTAATTTACAACATTATTTGAAAAACTCATGGGACGAGAGCTCTTAATTATGAGTGCATAGTTGGTTTTTTAGTTAGATATATAGTCAGAAATGTAGTTGGACGTTTAAAAACTCACAAATTAAAACCTCGCGAAGACAAAGAATGAGAGAATGATAGAGGGCAATAAAGGTGAAGGATGGTGGGTGATTGAGTCGTAAATTTTGCTTTTAATTTTTGATGATTATGCTTATTTATTATTGCTCTTAAATGTCGATGAATGACTGTGGCTCTTAAATTTTGATGAGTGTGCATATTCATTATTTAGTCATCTCTACTTGTAGTGACGGTTGCTATAGCTTTGAGGTTATTCTAACCCTCTTGTAACTTCCTCCATGCCTCCCTTTTTTCTCTACACGGTCATCCGACGGTGAACTGTTGCCTTCTCTTCATCAAATACACACTGTGAGCTCTATTCAGAGTTTTCTTCTCTTCATCAAATACTAACCCACCAAAGGGCACAACATGTTGAGTTTTGCTATTTTGACATGGAGACTAGCCAGTGATTGCTTAGAGCACAGGGTTTCATTAAGAAATGGAGATGTTCTTTTGAGTGAGTACTACCTACAGAATCTATTGCCTCCAACACAAAAATTCCAGGGGTTGCAAGCTGTCATAGAGAATGATGGTGGAGCAAACAATGTCACCGTGTCTCCAAGATGGGATCATCAAGGGCATGCGCACTATCTGATTGATAGTACATTATCAGCCACCTACTCTATCATGCACTCAAATGACTATGTGTGCATCTCTAACAGTATTGAGTCAATAGAAGATGAGATTGACAACTACATTTATTGTACTCCTGGTTGTAGCAAATCAACTCCAGTGTGTCTTGACATACCCTCAGATAACAAGAAGGATGTTGATGAAGTAACAATTTCAATAGGTGCATGCAATGACGGAGGGATCCATAAGGATCTACATGACACAAATGTCGAGGAGGACCTATGTGTGGGCAGCCAAGAGAGGACTTATCTTCCTATGATAACTCCATTGCAGCCTTCATTGAGGAGAAAGCTAGAACGGGTAGATTGAAAAAATTACTAGCACTCTGTGGACCTCCACGAAGGGTGGATGAGCTCCCAATCGAGTATAATGGCACAATTGCTTTTGAGCTTCCAGCCATACATAGCAAGAAACGAATGATGGGTATGGAACAAAAATATGATGGTCACGTGTGGTCGCGGCCCTCAGAAACAAATATGGCAATTGAGTGCTCTGTGCGCTTGAGCTATTGTCTTGGAAGTCTTCAATGTCTTAGGATCACTTGTCCTTACTACATAACAGAGGGAAAATACAATGACATTTTTTTCCATGGTCACTTGGATAGAACCGTGAGCATGGGTTATCCTGCAAGTGAGGGAAACTCCAAGATAACATGTCACTATTGTCAAAATGTTGCTACTTGTGCAGCCATTTGCAAATGCATGATCTATTATGTATTGCCACTGGATCCTACAATGACACGTTTGGTGATCCATGTTGGGGAGCATGCTCATAGTGTTCAACAAGGCACAAAGAGGGCAACCCTTGACAAGGTGTGGAGGCTTCTGAGCACGGTCCTAAAGATCGAAAAGGGAGGCCCACAAAAATAACAGATGCTAGTTGCTCGACAAATGTTGTTTGAATCTTTAACAAAAGAAGACGAGTCGAAGGCGACTGAGGTGGACCTTAATCATTTTCTAGAAGAAATGATGCCACTTGTGCAGAATAAAGGGTAAGCTTGTGCATTATTATTTTCTGCTTACAATGTATGTGCTGCATTTGAAATAACCCTCTAATAAATACATAGGTTCAAAGGCATTATTTCACAAGAGAGAGCCAAACAAGGTCAGGTGGTTGGTGATGGGTATGACAACATGCTTCTTTTGCAAAAACGTTGTGTCTTCCCATTTTTCCATGGAAGTAGATTTCCAGGACAAGGTGATGCCAAGGAGAAGTGCTACTTGTTTAAAATGTCCACCAAGGGACCAGCTTCAGGGGTGGACTTAGTGAATCGTATGCGGTGAATAGGGACTGGAGATTTACGACGTGCATGGGTGCACTTTGATCATACCCATAGGATTGATGGGTGGGCAACTATGTCTTGTTCAGTTTATGATCACGGGTATGTGGCAACATAATTAAAGCTTGAATTGAAATTAAATTGTTGTTAATGAACACTATACTAATGTATCAATCATGAACTAGCATGAGAGCATTACAGGTAATTGCAATATGTGAATTTAAAGAGGAGGACGAAGAGTCTTAAATCCTGTTTTGGAGAAATTTGAATTCTGTCATGGTTCAATGTGGCCATGATCCACCTAACTTTGCTGGATTTATGTCCGATGAGGCAAGTGCAAATTGGATGGAAATAAGGGCAGTGTACAATGGAGGACCTCATAACATAATGGAAGGGAGGGAGCGTTCTTGTCTTTTTCATTGGGAGCAAAGTTTGCAAAAGCATACCAAGAAATTAGTCACTGCGGATAAACAAATGCATCACATTGAATTGTGTGAAGCATGGAGGCTAGCAACGACAACTCAACTAGCCTCACTTCAGGCCTCTGCTATCCGAGATTGGTGGGCATGAAATGTAAACAAGGAACACATCAAGGCTTTGGATAGGCGGTTGAAATGGTGGGAGCAAAGAATTGCCCACTGGGGAGGAATTGAATCTCATGTAAGTGTGTCATTTTTTCCAGATCATTAAGATTTGTTGCACAATGTAGCAATGGGGAGAGCTACTGATTCTATTTTTGGATTTGACTCCACAGGCTAACAAAAGTCCTTGGGAACATGCTCAAATTCCAAGCATAAACTTATCAGAAAGTGTCCATGCTAGTTGGTTAGCAGGTGAGGGTGGAAAACGAAAGATATCACTTTATGATGCATGTGTTAGTGATGTTTTGAATGCATATATTCAATGTGCAAAGAGGTTGGGCTATACCACAAGGAGGTTTATTGGATCTGGGCCTTCTATGGAGTCTTTGTTGGCTAGTGCCAACAAAAGGGAATCCCCAAATCCCACCTCTGTTGCACGTGTGTTGCACGGTGTTGTAGCTGGAAGTCCTTTGTACGAGGAGCCTATAATGCAAGGTGATAGGGAGACTATGCAAAGAAAAAAGAAGGGAGGTGCAACAACTATAAGTTCTCATAGACCGGGGTACGTGATGGAGTCAAGGCAAAGGAAAATCAGGGGCAAGCCGTAGAGTATACAGTTTGATGATGGAAAGATGGAAGATATATGTATCCAAGAGGATGAGGAGATACCAATCAAGCCCTTTCCAAGTGGAGTAAGTGCACCAGATGTGGGAACATCAACCCACGTAGAAGAGGTAGAAGTGGCACAGGAGGAGTGGGCTTTACGAAGGACACCACCTAACTGTGTGAGAAAGTGTTTTGGTATGGAGGGTAGAAAGAATTGCAGCAACAAATTACAAAGTCGGCAAGTGGGGTTAGTCGCGCCATGCTTTTGGTCTGAGAGAGCCTATAAGAACAAGGCCATTGCACAATGGATATGGTTCTGTAATCATGATGTCAAGCATACAAACGCTGTGCAGAAACAAGTGATAGCATCACCAATTGTTCCATCTTTGTGGCTAGTTGATATAGGAACAAATATATCGAAGGAAGAGTGTAGTAGCCTAAGACAGGTTGGTTTCAAGTTTGCCTGCTTTACAGCACCGCCAAGGAACAAGAAGAGCAAACCTCCTATTTCTACAGAATGTGGTTCAAGCAAGAGAAGACGCAAGTGGAGACATGGAATTTCCAAAGATGCACAAAAGAGAATAGAGGCAGCTGGTTGCATGGTTGTGACATTCTTGGAGGAGGTAGTGCAACTTGAGAGACAACATTCAGTATTTCGAGTCTTGACAGAGAGTTGTTATGATGTGCATATCAAAGAAGAGCCTAGGTGCACTTGTCCTGATTTTCAAAAAAGAGAATCTACCTAAAAGGCATTTCTTGCTTGCAAACATATGTATTATGTGTACATGCACATACTTGGCCTTCAACCCAAGGAGCACATGGTCATACATCAACCTGCACTAACTCCCACTGACCTTGCCTTTGTGTTAGGGCAAACACGTAAGATATGCCCTATTATGTAGGAAGCCCAAAGTAAGCATGGCTCATTCATTGTTCTGGCCAACCCATCATCATGCACTTCATTAGGGTGTGACATGTCCTTTTTGTTACATGAAGATTGATCAAGGCGTAGCAATCTTGGAACCTTTCTAGATATTGTACTCCTTTTGGGTAATGCAAAACTTTGGAATGTTATTATTTGTTGTGATTATTCAACACCATTGCTCCCTTTACTGTGAATGGTTTAGTATTCTCCTTGGGAGCTCCCAAATGATGATGCATGCATGATGCGCAATATATGTTTATGTTAAAGAAGAGCAGTAATGCGTGACATGTCGTTTGTAGAAAGCATCCAAGGTTGTTTCTGTGAGAGTGCGCAACGGAAGAGGAAATACGAACACGGAGGGAGAGAGAGAGAGAAAGCAGAAAATAAGGAAGAGAAATTTGCACTGACGGAAATGAATGCTGAATACACTGAAATGGACTGATCAGTCCCTGCACGCAGCCCGAAGCGTCAGTAAGGGAATCAGATCAGGTTGATGATGACGATGGCAGCACCAAAGACGGAGAAAGATGACGGAGTCGGAGTGTGCACCTGCCAAAGAAGGAGGGAAGTTGATAATACAACTGACTGGCAAGTGGGAAATGGCTATAAATAGCCAAAAAACCCACAAACTGGCCGACCTAAAATTTGAGGCCATAAATATGTCCGACCAGCATTTAATGCTGGTAAAAATGCCAGGAATGCTCAGAAAAATCCCAGAAAGGGTGGACAATGTCCGGCAGGTGAGGTAGGCTGATGAATGCAGAAACTGCCCCGGGAAATGCACATCTGAGTGCTCTAGAATGAGCTACCTCCTCCGTCAAAACAAGTGATAGACAAGTCAGAGCTCCTAAAGTCCTCGTCTGACTCAGACTGAGGCTCATAGGCAGGAGATGACAAGGCATGACAAACATGAGTGCTAACACCCCCTCTCAGATCCTGGATGTGGCAAAAGGCCAAGGGAGAAACGGATCCTGGGGTGGCAAGAGGAATGCCAAGGTCGATGAAGTCCGTCGATGTAGACTGCCGCTGAAGGAGCTCCTCACGATCCTGGAAAGCCCCCTCTAAAACACTAGGGGCCAGGGAATCCACAGCCGCATCACCGAGATCGTCCCCCTCTGAAAGGGATGGGGGGTACGAGGGAACCACCGGAGGAGAAGGTGGGGGATGGGAAGAAACCTGTGGAATAGAAGGTGCACAAGCGGGAACGGGTGTAGCAATAGACTGCCTCAGAGGACCCTGCATCAAAGAAGGGGAATGGAGCCTGTAAAGCCCGCTCTCCTGCCAACCTGTAGATAAGACAGCTCCTGTACAAGAATCCTCAATAACAACGGCATGCTCGGTGAAGATCACTCGTGTGCCAAGCCTCGTAAGGCCATAAACTGAGAGGAGGGGAAGGCCCAAATCTGGAACATGTAGGGCCTGTGAAAAGGAGCTCGAAGGTCGGTCGGTAAACAAAGGCAATGTGCCAACACCACTAATAGGCACCGATAAAATGTCACCAACAGTGACTAAACCCTCTAATGGGCGGAGATCCTGTAACAAATCACCTCGGGGAGTCATATGACTCGAAGCACCACTGTCCACTAACCAAGGCTGCGTAGAAGACACTGCAGCCACGGAAGAAGGATCCTCCTCCAAAGCATGGATATGATGAAACACTGACTCATGGGTAACAACGGGTGTAGAGGTAGAAGAAGGCTCCGATGTAGATCCACCCTTCGCTCTCGGACGAAGGTGAGGGTACTTCTTCCAGCATTTCTCCTCTGGATGTGCCCCTTTCCCACAGTGTGGGCACTTCGGTCTCGTCTTCTTCTTCTTCTGTCCTCCCGAACCTGCAACAAAGGCTCTAGTGGAGTCGGATCCACTAGCACTGACCTCTCTGAGTCGCTCATCATGCTCCAAGACAAGCGGGGATAGCTCCTCCCATAGAAGCTTCTCACGGGTCCTCGATGTAAGAAGGCTGGTGTAGAAGACATCAAACCGAGGCGATGGCAGCTGAGTCAAAAGAATCATAGCCATGTCTTCAGAAGAGATCGTTCGACCGAGGGATGCAAGCTCATCCCTCATATCCTGTAATCTGTTGATGTGGTCCTTCACGGAAGGACTATCATCAATAGCGAGCATCCGCAACTTCTTTTCGAGAGATATCCGGTGGGCAAACGTCTTCTGTTGATAGAGAGACGCGAGCTTTCTCCACACATCTGCTGCAATCTTCAACCTGTGAACATGAACAAGGACAGAATCCTGCAAACTCAAAAAGAGGAAAGATCTGGCTCGAGAATTGAGCCGATCCCATAAGGCTGCACGATCCATAGATGTCTCATCTGCGGGATCCACCATAGGCCGGGGAATAGGAACAGAAACAAGCTCCCAAAGATCGAAGGAGTCCAAGATACACTCCACCTTGCAGGACCATAGAGAGAAGTTGGAGCCATCCAACCGGTTCTCTTTGGGCAGCTGAGGAAGTACGGGTACCTGTACAGGGGGTACCAAAGGCTGCATCGTCGGCCCACTGGAAGGGGATCGCCGAGATACATGAATAGAAGGGGGACGGGAAAGAGGAATAGACTCCGGACGACGGTCCTCGCGATAGAAATCACGCCTTCGTTCAGATGAATGTCGAGACAAAAGCTCATCATCTGAGCCATCAAAACCTGTAGACTGATGAGAAGACATCTTCCAATCTGCAAACACCAAAACACAACAAGGGAAGGTTGCCGGTGCCGAAAAATAAACACCAGAAGCTCCTGAGCTGGCCGCCTTGCACAGAACGCAAGGATGATGTCAAACGTAAATGCTGACGATGCAATCACCACAGAAAAACAGCCGCCTGCCTGAAAACGCAGCCTGGGAAGAAGTCGCCAACAGGAAAAGAGTCGCTGGACGATGGAACAACAGCCAGAACAGCAAGGCGCAGGCTGGAAGGGTGTCGCCCAGCTGGAGGAAGGCCGCCGAGGCTGAAAATGCAGGCAGGAAGAGGGTGGTGATGACGTGGCAGCCACTGGAGAAGGCGCCAGCAGCAAACGCAAATTTGTTGACACCAAAAAAGGCCGCCCTGATCAAGGAGATGGTGCAAAGGATGACGCCTCAGCTGTTGAAGACGTCTTGACCAGCAAACGCAGGGTTGTGGGTGTTCTCCCGCGTAAAACTCAGCTCCGTGTACTCTCAGTTTGGCGATGAAACCATGTGAGAGTGCGCAACGGAAGAGGAAATACGAACACGGAGGGAGAGAGAGAGAGAAAGCAGAAAATAAGGAAGAGAAATCTGCACTGACTGAAATGAATGCTGAATACACTGAAATGGACTGATCAGTCCATGCACGCAGCCCGAAGCATCAGTAAGGGAATCAGATCAGGCTGATGATGACGATGGCAGCACCAAAGACGGAGGAAGATGACGGAGTCGGAGTGTGCACCTGCAAAGAAAGAGGGAAGTTGATAATACAACTGACTGGCAAGTGGGAAATGGCTATAAATAGCCAAAAAACCCACAAACTGGCCGACCTGAAATTTGAGGCCATAAATATGTCCGACCAGCATTTAATGCTGGTAAAAATGCCAGGAATGCTCAGAAAAATCCCGGAAAGGGTGGACAATGTCCGGCAGGTGAGGTAGGCTGATGAATGCAGAAACTGCCCCGAGAAATGCACATCTGAGTGCTCTAGAATGAGCTACCTCCTCCGTCAAAACAAGTGATAGACAAGTCAGAGCTCCTAAAGTCCTCGTCTGACTCAGACTGAGGCTCACAGGCAGGAGATGACAAGGCATGACAAACATGAGTGCTAACAGTTTCAAAAAGCTCTAAAAATCAATTTCAATTGCAAAAGCACGAAATCAAAAGCTCGCAAAAATAACACACTCGCATCTCTCGTCCACGCTACTCCTAGTCAAAATTTCATGGAGAGAACCTTGTTATTCAACTACTCCCCCATATCGCTAGAAAAGTGACAAAAGGATAGGGAAAAAATCTATTGGATTCCCAATTAGACTTCCATACAATGAAAATTACTAGGTCATGCACACACATCACCCCCTTTCAATCACTCCCTGGTGCTAAGTCCCATCCTATGTGGTGAACTCTCGTATATACTAAATTGTTTATATATCTTTTTCTGTGTATTTGTATTTTAAAGATTGAGGTTTGTATTTCACGTTTAGGTATTTAGGTTTCGAAAACTCTAAATGATTTCAAACAAGTTATATTTTTAACTTTCCCTTATTTCAAACGAATATAAATAGATAAATTAGATATGAAACAACATGTTATGTATATGGATATTTCAACTCCAAGATAATTACAAAGATAATCACGTAGTGGCTCACAAATTCCAACAATCATCAAACTTGCACAGAACTCAGCCACTAACCACTAACCCATTAAAATGTTAGATCAATTAAGAGTGAAAATCCTTTAGAAATCAACCATCTAGTCAAAATTCCTTGTAATGAACGCCTAGCACTGAAGGAGTATCCCAACCGTGCGTGCAACTAACTACCTAACCATGTGAAGACGAACGAAACTAAAGTGCACTAAAACCTAAAATGTAAATATATCAATCAAACCAAAAGGTTTTGGGCTTTATTTTTTAAAGGATTATTTGTTTTATATATATTTTTCAAATATGTAGAATAAAATAAAACCTCAAAAGACTCTAAGAAAACAAAAAAACTAAACTAAAATCTTCAAACTCCCTAAGATCTTCTACTACAAACAATAACCCTAATCCAAAATCATCCACACTATCTAAGTCAAGCCTATCAACTAAACCATCAGATACAGGATGCTCATGAATAGCCTCCAGAATAGATGCATCAAATGTCATAGACTGGCTATTAGGTGCGAGCGGAGCCGCAGCTGTATAGTCATAATAGGGGATAGGTGCCACTGGTAAACATCCTAAAGAGTATCCCTCAGTCACATCCATATACCAACATGATAAGCCCAAGAAGGACAATTCACTTGATCATCGGGATAGGATGAACATTGCTCACATGATAACTTGTTTACACTGACATTATAAAACCAATAGATGGGCACAAAAAGCTCTTAGAAAAACCATTGACATGGGACAAGCAACAACAAATTTGCTCTCGCTACATGACCATTACCAAGGAAATCATGAAAGGTATGCCAAAATCCATAACTAGAGAGTTGTATTTAATTCCTTTTTTCTACATTGTCCTCTATGAGATGAATAAGTAAAAGCTCAAAGCGTTAGAGTGAAAAGGGAAATGACAAGGTGCATGTGCACACACATGGCATTCTAATTAAAATTTGGCAACTGAAATTGGCCACCGACTATTGTGAAAATCAGAGTGGAAGCCAAGATTGAAGTGTGCATAAGAGGGAGAGAAGAGCTCATAAGTACAAGAACAAGTCTTGTCGGGAAGATTCTTGATGCTCTCTACCCACCCTAGACTGAACAACATCACACTCAAGTGAGAATACACTATCATAATCATGGCACTAATAAGTGTAGCCTATAGCATCTTGCATGGCAATGGTATCATAGTGTTGAATGTATGTGTGACACTGCCAGCACAAAAGCCGAGCATGCATAAAAAGATGCCCTGACACTGTCTACAACCAAATGGTGGATGGTATTGCAAACAAAAAATGATCACAAAAGAAGAACCACAACACGCCTCTCCCCTCAGTGCATATAATAACTCGTCATGCATCTGAAAACACGGAATACTATAAGGCCCAACATGAACATGATCAGAGCTACCAACATTAATACGAGGGTACATCCACAGAAAATCCATACATGCATCCCATTAAAAACCCCAAAAGAGAAAAGAAACCCGAATATAGATTAGTTAAGGGGTCATTCTAACCATTTACCTAACTATACCTAACTAAACTAAGTCAAATGTTTAAGGCAAAGGCCATTAACTCTAAAAATCACATTTTTAGCATTAATATCCTGCACATCAAGAGAACGATTATCATAGACTTTAACAACCTTAAAAGGTCCTAACCAACGAACTTTTAGTTTCCCAAGAAATTTGTAGTAGTGACTATCATATAATAAAACTAAATTGTCTTCTTTAAAATCTTGTATTTTGATCTTCTGATCATGACAAGCTTTACGACATTTTTGCATTGCTTCTAAGCTTTGTAAAGCTAACAATCTTTCCTTATCTAACCTCACCAATTGTAAAATCCTTTGCGTCAATGATTCAGCCTCACCTAGTCATAACGAGAGGGCGATTCATAGAGTAGGCAACTCTTGTTCAATTGGAAAAATAACATTAGTTCCATAAACTAAATTGAAGGGTGTATTTTGCACTGTCACTTTATAAGTGGTTCTGTAGGCCCATAATGCCTCATATAGAGACGTTCATCCAAATCTCTCCGGTGAGAAGCAACTGTTTTAGTTAAAATCTCGCGAATAATGTGATTGGTTACTTCAACTTGCCCATTAGCTTAGGGATAATAAGACGTTGATTTGCAATGCTTAATTTTGTATATTTCCATTAACTTGCTAATTAGACCATTCAAGAAATGGAAACCTCTATCACTTACTAATTCCAGTGGGCAACCAAAACGTGTAATGATATTCTCATACATAAACTTAGCCACATCAATGGCTTTATCCGTCTTAAACGCTTTTGCTTCCACCCACTTGGTAATATAATCAGTATAAATGAAGATATAACGATTAGATCTATATCTAGTAGCCGAATCAATTGGACCCAAAAAGTCTATTTCCCACTTCTCAAAAGGCGCTAGTGCCAATATAGGTGTCAAAGGTGTAGCAAAACTCTTAGAAGGAGGACCAGTTCAAACATCACATTTTCAACAATAATAATAAGCATCTTTAAAGAGGGTAGGCCACCAATACCCAACTAATAGAACTTTCCTTGTAGTTAATTCACCAGCAAAATGGCCACCACATGGCTCATCATGCAATGCCTTAAGAATAGCTGGGACTTCATCTTCCCTTACGCATCGTCGATAGATACCCTCGCGTGGAAAGAATTTATAAAAGTAACCCCCTAATCATCCATATGAGTGTGCTTGCATTAAAATTTGTTGCTTTCATCGTTTATAAGCACCACCAGGTGGATAACGAGTTGTACTAAGAAAATTTGCAATATTAGCATACCATGGAACTTGCGTCTTCACAGTAAAAAGTGATGCATCCGGCAAATCATCGTCCACACCTTCTTCCTTATCAGATGTTAATAATCGTGAAAGATGATCCGCTAGAACATGAGCTCTACTAGGACGAGTAACTATTTGAAAATCAAACTCTTGAAATAACAACATCCAACGAATTACACTTCCCCACTGTTGTGCTTTGTTAAGCAAATACTTTAATGCCTCATGATCCACATAAATGGTAAATTTATTCCCTAATAAATAATTACGATTTTTTTCCACTACGAATACCATTGATAAGCATTCTTTCTTAGTGGTAGTATAAATTTTTTTCGCATCACTTAAATTACGGCTTGCGTAATAAATTGGATGATCCACCTTATTATCATGTGCTTGGCATAAAAATACTCCTAAAGCATACATAGATGCATCGGCATGAATATGGAATTCTTTCTTTCAATCCAAGGGTGCCATTGGTGGTCCTTCAATTAACTTTTTCTTAAGAAATCCAAATGCTCCTTGGCAAGCAGCAACCCAATTAAAAGAAGTATCCATTCATAGCAAATTTGTCAAAGGTGAGGCCACTTTTGCAAAATCGAAAATGAATCGTCGATAATAATTTAGATACCCCAAAAATCCACGCAATTGCTTAAGGTTTGTTGGATGTGGAAGTGCAAAAATCTTAGAAATTTTAGCCAAATCCATAGCAATGCCTTCTTTAGAAATGATATGCCCCAACAATGTTCATTTTGTCACTCCAAAAACACATTTATCAGGGTTCAAGGAGATACCTACTTCATCACTACGTTCAAACACTTGTGCCAATTGATCAGGCATTTCTTTTTCCATCCCATAGACACAAAAAGCATCTAGAAAAACTTCCATCCATTATTGTAGACAATCTTGATAAGTAGCAATCATAACTCTTTGAAATGTCGCAAGTGCATTACAAAAACCAAAAGGCATTAGTTTATAAGCGAATGTACCTCATTCAGTAGTAAAGGTAGTTTTGGATTGATCTCCAGGATGGATTAGCACTTGGT
Organism: Lygodium microphyllum; assembly: GCF_053477565.2. Lineage (NCBI taxonomy): Eukaryota > Viridiplantae > Streptophyta > Polypodiopsida > Schizaeales > Lygodiaceae > Lygodium > Lygodium microphyllum. The sequence goes on from NC_141156.1 coordinate 130,723,744, forward strand.
TGTAACCACTAAACCCATCCATGAAAGAATATAGCTCATGGCCTGCAACTTTATCAAGTACCTGATCTATAAATGGCAAAGGAAAATGATTTTTACATGTTTTGCTATTTAGCTTTCTATAATCAACACAAATTTGAATCTTCTTATTGTTCTTCTTGGGTACTACCACAATAGGGGAAACCCATTCACTATATGCAATAGGATAAATAAATCCTGCATCTAAAAGCTTCGTAATTTCAATTTTAACTAGTTCTATATACACACTAGTTCTGTATACACAGGATCTGTTCGTCGTTGGCATTGACATACGGGTTTTGTGCCTGGTTCTAAATCAATATAATGCTGACAAAGTTCAGCTTTAATACCCTTAAGGTCAGTATAAGACCAAGTGAATTCCCCAACATGTGCTTGTAATACCTCCTCAAAAATTTCTCGATCTTGAGATTCCAATTGAGCCCCTAGATTCAAACATTTCCCTTCTACCATTTCTATTTTAACTACTTCCACTTCAAGCTCTTCAAGAAACAAAGAGGCTATTTTTCGAGGATTGATTGTAGGTACATCCTCAGATATCCCCATTGATAAATTTTCAAGGAAATGATTCCTAGCGCTCAAATTTGGTTCTTCTTCCCTCACATTCACAGAATGTACCAAGGGTACAATCGTATAAGGAACAATAGCGAGACCATTTTGAGGACCCTTAGTCATTTCTATCATATGGACATTCAATAGATCTAGAAATAGCTTACTAGTATGTTTTCCTTGTCCTTTTCTCCAACCATGCAAAATAGGCTTCAAATTTATATTATACTTTGTTGTGAGCATGGTATTTATAGAATCTATCATCTGAAAAATCCGCTCTTCATCACATGGATATCGATCATGTAACTTACGACAACGGTATTGACGTATGATTTTATTGTTCTTTTCTAAACATTCTTGATCATCTAAACTCCAAGACCATTGGTTACCCTTAAGCTTAAGAATAAATGAATGCAAATCCTCATTTTCTTCACCTTGAATTCAACAATCCAGATAAAGTATGAATTGTTTAAGTTTTGCAAAATCCCTAGGTGTGTCGCAGGTTCAAACCATCTAAGTTGTGGTTCCTTTCCATCCCCTTAGATAGTAAAATCCATCACCTTTTATTTGGGATGAGGTAATGCAACCTTTGGCATATTTTTCATATTGATCTTATCATATTTATATTGGACTCATTGATAACCAACTAGTGGTCCCTTAGAACAATGACACATCTTCTACATAATTCCATTGAAGTGCTTTAAGGGACAATACAACCAAGGAGCACTAGTAGGGTTTTTCCCTCAAGTTTCAGGTTCAAAAGGACACTTAGACTTATCTCTTTCCCAAAACCAATTAGTCTTTTCATATTCATCCCAATAGTTCTTATCTAAAGCTTGTTCCATCTATTTTTCCCCACTACTAAATTTCAACCTCCGTTTCTCTAAACACAACTCTAGTAGTTAAATTTCATCTAGATATCACCTTTCTCTAAATTGAAATTTTTCCTTTTTCTTTTGTAACTCAATAATTTTCCTCATTGTTTCATTTACAATAGTCACTGCTGCATCACGTTCTATTTCCAAAGCCTCATTTAATTCTCTAATAATCCTAACATAATTACCATGATGTTCACTAGATGTTTGTGCAAACCTATGCAAGGGTGAAGCTGAGTCATCCTCATCATCCTGCTATATTGGCCTTTGTAATGATTTGCACCTATTCCTACTCCTCCGTTCTTCTAGCTATATTTGTGGCAATTGTTCAAATCCAAAGGATAGAGCATTTTCCTCATAAGGGAAAGAAACAAAGACCCTACTTCCAAGCATGCCATTATTATTCTCAATAATTTCAAATTTGTCCATGTTCTCTAAAGAGGTTGTTGAGATGTCATCTACATTAAATGTCACTAACTTAGGCATCTCTTTCTCTTCTAATTCATCCATATAAACTGCTTGTGCCTTGATATACATAAAAAACACATCTTTTGGATTACTTCCTACTCGATCCATGGATAATTGGGAATATGTTTCAAGTGAATCATCAAAGTATTCCGCTTCCCCTGTAGAAAGCATTAAGCAGTCTATGGTTGAATTTTCAGATATAGACAAATAGTGAGTAATATCACTATCTAAATCATTATCTAATGAAAATATTATAGCATATTCACCAATACCCATCGATTCTACCTTGCAAGGCTGATGTACCGTATTTACCTCCACTTTTTTTGCTCTTGTTGGGTGTTGTGTTCTAAATCCCTTAAGCTACGCTAGCTATGGCGGACGGAGGTCATAAGCATAAAACATGATTCAGATAAAGAATTGTAATTCAAGATGGTACCACTCTTATAGCTTGATTATTGAAATGGGTCCTAATATTCATGCTCTTGAAGATGGTACCACTCTTATAGCTTGATATTTTACTTTTCTGCTATGCAATCTTTCTCTCTCCTCCTCCATAGCCACTAAAATTGATTCACATAAGAGAGGGGATGGGTGAGATGAAAGTGAGAGGGTTGTGTCTATTCTTGAACAAAGCATACTTGAGCACTTACAAGGCTAGAGGACTTGTGTCAATGGCTAAGTAGAGCATCATTGACCATCCAACGATTCATGGAGTTCTTCCATTTCTCGTAACATGAATAAAATCATCAAAATTGCACATAAGTGAGCATTTATTCTACATAGTTTGTGGAAGTGGGAATTTATAATGTTCTTATTAGCTAAACATGAGAATTTATGATAGTTTTGGTCTGTAATTTTGATTCGTTGCTATGTTTTCCTATTTCTTCTACTGAAAATAGCCAAAAAAAGAAGAAAAAAGGCTATAGAAATTCCTAATAATAAATCAATAAAAATATCAAAAAACATGAAAAAAATAGTGCAATGATTCTAATACTTTTCTTCATTTAAAAATCATCATTTTGATCAAAATACTTTAAATAAACTCATTAGTAAGTGTATTTAATGTGGGTTTGTAGCATGAGGATAGCCTTGATGCACTCATAGGTGTGACATTTCGTGTGGCAACATTAAATGCATTATGAAATGAGATACTTTCAATTTTATTTTTGATCATCAAAGCATTATTAGGTCTAATTTTATGATTATATGTATATGTTATGTTAGCATGAGACCAATGGGATTGGTACCATGGCAGGGCAGCCCTGCAATATGACATAGTCTTGCATGCATGGAAAGATATATTTGGCACGGTCATTTTTAGAGATTTCCTTAGAACAATCCATCCAGGTAAGAATTAAAGCACCTTCTTGTACTTCCAACCATGCCATGTTGAAGAACCAATTCACGATGAAACATTGTATATGCACTAAATATAAAATATAAACATGCAAGGGACTTTTGCTTCACTAGATGCAAAAGCCAAAATATGTTGTCTTTGATATATTTTGGAAGTTGAGTCATTGAAGCAATTATACTTAAGTCTCATGAATAACTCTAGTGTGCACTTTACGAGCACATTAGTATTTAAAATTGATCCACAACTTCCATATTTCACTATAATTTTTTTAGTAAAACTCATTTACCATTCATCTTGCTATGCTACTTTTATTATAAGTAAGATAAAGATAATTTTATTGTTTTAAAACAATAATCTATTGGTATCTGATAGAGCTATTTACTTTAGATACCTTTGTAGTTGCTTTACATTTTTAGGTGAACTTTTGTAGGATTTGCATGAACAAGAAATCTCCTATGCATCTGGCAAATACCATAATGCACAATTTCCTTATAGGACTCTTTTCTAAATGCATATCAACATATTTTCTCTAACTCTTGTATGTATAGTACCATTTGGTACTAGGATAACCAAATGGAATTTCCAATCCTATTACCAGCTCCCTCCATAGCATCTATTGCTCCTCTTTCCTCTTGCATACTTACCACTATACTAGCTATTTTGAGACTAATTTTGTTGATTTTTTTGTTTGTTACTAACCTCCATAGCCTTGTCCTCTACCTTGGCCTCTTGCATTACTATCACAACTTTTTCTATGACACCTATGATCAATTCATTCTCTTCCCTCTTGCTAATGCTAATGAACTAATGGTCGCACTACTAATGCTAGAAAAATATACCCTCTTTAATCATCCTTGCTTACTCACTGAATAATGGGATGAGAGAATGATTTAATATTGTCTCTAATATCTAGTATGCTAGAATACTTTGTTCTAGAGTGATAGATAAGTGATGCATTAACTAATATGTCTTATAAACTATTGAATTAATATATGGATTTACATTTTCGTATTGCAACTTGATCTTACTCTTCTATTGGTTGTTTGCACAATTTTTCTACCCATAAGCGTGATTTTTTAATGTGAAAGTGTTGTGGTGGACAATTATTTCTATGGAGCTTTGCATTGTAGTTATATTTACATATGCACTTAGTAGCCATTTCATACAATGCCTTCTTAAATAAAAATTATCGTGACAACATCTCATATTTACATATGCACTTAGTAGCCATTTCATACAATGCCTTCTTAAATAAAAATTAGAGTGACAACATGTCATATAGCAAAATGCATCCATTACTTCAACGGGTACTAATGTGCACACAACCACTATCTCAATAACACCAAAACATAGATAATGAGAGCTTCTATCTTAAGTTCACATATCTTCAACATGTATTGAAAATACAATATCCTAATGCTCAATGCTAGCTCAAACCCTTAATAAAATCATCTACAAAGTACATAAGCATAGCCACTAGTGGCATATGCCATACATTCAACCCACTCCTTAGCAAAGAACAACCTCAAATTTACATCCACTTTGCTATTGGAATACATTACAGCATCATATGTATCAAAAAAATCTATTTATGCTTCCAATACACTTGTGCATATCCTCCAAAAGCTTGCAATTCTTTTATGACAAATAAATGGTTCTAAAATGGTTTGAATAGTGGATCCATAACTTCTTAGCTCTTTAGTTATCAAAGGAGATCCACAATAAGATATTGATGATACAAAATTGACAATAGATGCACTTAGAAACAACCAATTCTATGTTATTGTCCCAGTAAAGGACTATTGTATTGTGTGCAAAACAAGAAGTTGTAAAACTCATAAAACAAAAATTGTGATCACACAAACATGCAAGTTTGTTGTGCTCTTTGTTTGACACATTAGAACTCCTCAACCCAACATTGGATGAGATATTTATAGTTGAAATGGTGAAGGGATGCCAAACTACCATTTTTTTGCACAACTATTCTAGCAAGCATATTATTGTGAAACTCAATTTTTTGTTTGCGAGTCCAAGATAGAAATGAGTCTCTTTTATATCTACATAGGACCCTATAATGACTCCATGCTAGAACCTAATTCACTTTAGTTATATTAAATATATTTAGATGGATTGCATCCTCCCTAGCCAATCTAATGTACCTCTAAATCCACATGAATGGTTTCTTGATATTAGAACTACTCGACGCTAGATTTGGCTAGATCTATCTTGGAATACCACTCTACACCATTAGAATTACCTCATCTATAATGAGCGATTTTAATTAGATTGGACGCCACAATTCAACCCATCTCTTTATGCCCTTTTCATCTTTTCTTTTGGAATTCATGGGATGGCCCTAAACAGAAAAAAATCCCCCATCATAGGCATCCCCAAAGGACCATGTCAACTCTTTCACTTTTCATGCATTCTTTTGGGCAACTTGGGAAGGCCCTAAATAGAAATAAATCGCTCATTATAGGCATCACCAAAGGACCATGACGATTATTGCAAAGTGGAATCATGCCTACCATCTAGTTCACAAAGTCAAAATGGTTTCCTATATCTTGTTCTTTGAAACAATGACAATTGTCTATGCTTCAAATGAGTCCATCCATTAAGTTGTTAATATAGGAAGTTGGTAGTGTGACATCTAGTGTCTCAAAACCTCAATCCATGGTTGGCCCTAATCAATTCTCATGATCCTCATGGAATCGTGCAGACCTTCCCGTACGAGGTAGACTCTAGCGATCTTAGGTAGCAAAGTCCACAACATTCCAAGGGAGTTCAGAATGATGTTGTCTAGAATGATCTCTTGATGGACTACTGAATCGTGCCATCAAGGGGGCATTTGGCAAGCACATTACAATATTAACCTATCTGCTTTACTTTGCATTCTAGAAAACATTTTGGTTTCTCTTGTATGCCATAAAATGATTTGTTTCCTCATGCCTTGTAACCTCTATCTTGTTGATCAAGAAATTGTATTCCCATTTTCATGTAGCAATAAATTAAAAGCCTTGTGATATATGTTGCAATAAGACACAATTCACATCGCTCATCTAGATATCTTGCTTATGGAGATATTGTATTTTCTTTTCGTAGGAAGCTAGCATAAATATGTGTCTATTAAGGGTTTCAAAAGTTAACATCATCTAGCAACAAGGAAAGTAAACATGAAAATTCAATGTTTTTCATTCATACTAGCCATTATAGAAAATTTTGTATATCTTGAGACATTAGAGTACCATCACTTTAGACGTTTTTACAATTACACCCAAAAGTTATTTAGGCTTTTAAGAGATTGAAAGAGTAGTGTGAGGAGTTCACATACTATGTTAAGGCGTTTGAAAGCCAACTTAATAATAATAATAGAATGATAACTTTCAATAATAAAATAGTATGTTAACTTTGCATACCATTTTAATGGGCAATATTTATTAGCCATTCGAGACTTTCAATTACATTTTTTAGCTTATCAAAAGCACTTTTCCACCTCTGTTGTCCTTTTCAGACTCTTGGATGGCTGCCCCGAAGTCTTCCAGCGGGTACTTTTGGCCAGCCAAGGGCGTGATGACCTTCGCCTCCAACAGCTTCAAAACCTCTGCGCACGCGCGAGCTCGTCTCTCTGCATCCTCGACGTATTGCCAACCGTTCCAAGAGCTCACTTGCACTCCCCTCATCAGATCCGCCATACCAAAACTGATATCCCATCCAGATAGCCCTCCATACACAAACACTTTCCCACCATCCCTTACACTCGCACCCACAACCTAAAATACAACAAACAGACAATTACACAGCAATCCATCATGAAAGGAGATGCTTGCTCACAATCTCTCCTGATTAGATTGATGAATAAACAAGGAACAATTCAAAGGGCCTTCCTTACTTTGGTCAAGCTGCCAGCAACGGCATCAAAAGCCCCATAGGCTCCTTTCCCACTCGTTATTTCCTTCACTAACTGAACCACATCTGATGTAGTACGAAAGCACACATGTTCCCATTAGTTCATATAACTGAATATTCTTGCCTCCATCTTCAAGCAAAAGGGGCCAATCAACGCCATCCATACATATACACAAATGCTTACAATTACCTTCGGTCTCGGAGTTGATCACATAGTCCGCACCAAGGGCTATCAATTCATCTTTATATGTGTCTCTTCTAACCACATTGATCGTCTTCAAACCCCAATGTTTAGCTAGCTGTATTAGCTGCCTGTTGTTCAATGCAGGATGGAATGAAAATCTCTCTCGCTCTCTCTCTCTCTCTCTCTCTCTCTCTCTCTCTCTCTCTCTCTCTCGTTCTGCACAAGCAACTAAATTAACTGGTTCAAGCAAACCTATCTAGCATCTAGCGAGTGCTTTTTAGAGCATCAGATAAGCTGTCGTTCTAAACGTAACCGAGGACAGTCAGCAAGCATCGTCTCCATCGTGAGTTTCAGATGAGTGATATAAGTTAATGCAACATGCACATACAGGAGGGACACACAGACCTGCCAAGGACAGATGCCGCTGCTGTGTGTAATATGTATTCTCCCTTGGGAGCAGCCAGATCCTCGAGAAGGCCAAAGGCAGTCGAGGGGTTCACAAAAAACTGGGCAGCTGTCTCATCGCTGATGCCATCGGGGCAAGCCACAATGTGTTCCTCTGGAAGCACCACAAAGTCCTGCCAGGACCCTTCTCCCGTTTTCAAGTACTCCATCCAGACAAGGGGGATGACACGCTGGCCAGGCTTAAACTTGCTCACATTACCGCCAATCTGGCCAAGGTTTTCAACAGACAATCAGGACTCAGGAGAAAGATGAACCCTAATTTACTATACAAAGAGTCAGAATGATCGACATGCTAATAGCTAATGAAGTTTTCAACTGACAAGCAGGAGAAAGAACGAACCCTAACTTACTGTACAGAGGGACGTCAGAATATGGTAACCATGATTATACCTCTTCGACTATCCCGAAGCCCTCCGTGCCAATGGTGGGATGCTTGCCATTGAGCTGATGGAGAAGGTGGCCCGAGCGTATATAGATGACGTCGATTGGGTGGATGGGGCGGACAGTCATCCTCACAAGGATGTGCCCTGGCGATGGCAGTCGACCGTGCTTCTCCTTGATGGTCACCAGCTGCATCACCTCCTCGGGCTCTCCTTCTCTTGTCTGAACCAGAGCTCGAGCCATCGCCTCCTCTCTCTCCCCCTCTCTCTCTCTCTGTCTCGCGTCAGCCTGTTGCTGCGACGTAGGTATAGTCAGCTGCAATATCTCGACGTCTGGCTTCTGAAAATGAGCTCCTGCTGCACACTCATAAGTAATTACCAACCCAATTAGCTTTATAATTTTCCTATTATACGATCAGAATTCAGCAGTTTTGCGATCATGGGAGTTCCGAGTCACGACGACTCTTGTTGGAACTCCCGGAGTCCGATATCAGTGATGTTTTTATGGCTTTTTATCAGCTAGGACTTTTCGCTAAGATGTAGGATATAGCCTAAGGCCCGTACACACTGGCCGCAAGCCCCTTCCCAGCCTGCTGCCCAGTAGTTTGTTGCCCCGATTCGTCACGTCAACCAAATGCCCATTCCTTTTGCACGCCAAATTGGCTATCTGGGCCTGTGTTATACTAGCAAGTTGCAAGGGAAGGAGGGTCTCCCTAACCGTGTGATCATGCATGCTTTAAAGGTAAGCATACATTTGTGCACAAATATGTTATAAGTCAATAGGAAAAACTTACTCTTATCTCAAACTACCAAATTCTTATCCACTTGAACTAAGTCAGAGTGTATACATGCATATCAAACACATAATGTGAACACACACATGCATATGCGAACGTCATGTGTATATCCAAAATAGTTTTGGAATTCACATAAGATAGAGGTCACTTGGTATAGGAGCATAATTACCAATTCCAGTATGGAGGCATGTTCTAATTACGAAATACCCAATTTAAAAAAACTTAGGAAATGTTGTCATGTATAGGATGATGTCATGATTAAAAGAAAAGGCATGTGAGAAAGACATCTATTTAGAGATTTAAAGTATAGGAAATGTTGTCACGTATAGGATGATGTCATGATTAAAAGAAAAGGCATGTGAGAAAGACATCTATTTAGAGATTTAAAGTATAGGGCATTGAGACCAAGCAATGCAAGTTAATAATTCTCATCTTCTTTAGAAGAATGGAGCTTGATGGAGATGGTCTTGCTTGACACTTTTCATAGGAAGACAAAAAATACATGCACTTTCCTACTAAAAGGTGGGTACTTTCACTCCCTTTTGACGTATATAAGAAGAAATTTCTTCATACACAATATAATGGAGACAATTGAAAGTAGTCAATGTATATTTCTACATGCAAATTATGAAGACTGGTCAAGTAATCTTGTTTGAAAATACAAATTTGTGAGTCTTTTTGAAGTAATGAGCAGGGGTAATTGTTAAGATAATCAAGGTATTCATTGTATTCAAAATTATAACTTAAGCATATGAATTTATTGAGCTATTGCATGTTAAGATGTGTTACAAACTTCAATGCAAGTCCACTCAATTATATAGAAAGCACAATAGGAAATTTATAAGATTCATCCACAAAAACCCTTTGAAGTTGCTCCTATATTAGTCTCTAAAGACAAAATTGATTGAAAAGTTAACTTTGCCCAAAGCTCCTGATTGCCTATGTGTTGAACAAAGGGTCAAAGAGTTATCTCTAAAGACACAGCAAAGCCATCACCATCTTAATTATGAGTGTAGACATTGAAAGGTGCACACATTCTCAATTAGTGGATGACACCTAGTAAGCTATTATAAGGAAACCCTCGAAGTTTTGTTGGTGTTAAAATGAATTTCCAACATGGGGGGCTCTCAAATAGTATAGTTGCAACATAAAGTCCTCCTGAAAAAAATATGACCCTTGTCAAAGATTTCCAAAGATCAAAACGCATATGTCCTTGGAGTTGACTTTTCGCACTTTGCACTGATTTCTTCCTATTTTTTGTCCTTCCAAAATGTGGTTGACATTACCCCTCTCCTACAGATGCTAGTCCCTTGGTATGCACCATTATGGGTAGGAGCTTCACGCTGGAGATGGTCCTGAAAAAAGGGTCTTGTTGGAGGACTTGTAGTTGTCCTTGATGAAGTACTAGGTCTCTCCTCATGGCTCTTGTTATTTGTAGCTTGAGGATAAAGATGAAGCCTTCATGGATACATGGTTCTAATAGAGGATGAATTCCAAGCAAGCTCGAAATGTAGTCCGACACTTGAGGAGAGCCAATGGTCATGCCAGATTTTGAGGAACCAATATTAAAAATCACATTTTTAGTAGAGTGAGAGGAGATTTTAAAGCCAAATTTTGTAGGACTTTAAAGTGCTTTTGAAGGTTATGTAACTCGTATGGAGTGAAAAATGAAGAAAGAAGACTTAAATGAAAGACATGAATCATTTCAAAGGCAAAGGTAGCAAGGAGTGAAAAGCCAGTATGGGGGGTAGTAGAGGAGTGTCTAGCCATGACATTTGTATAAATTTGTGTGTTGGAACAAGAATGCATATCAAAACACTTTAGTTAAGGAGGATAATGGTTATGAGATACAAAAATAACCACAAAATGTCCAATTTTTGAAAAGGATATGCCCAATTTGGAAGGGGCACATGGCTAAGGTGCAAGGGCATGTTGGCAAATCATGGAGAGAGAGGACTCAATGGAGCAAGAAAATGAAAAAATGGGGTGTCATGACTAATTGGGTTCTTTCATCTTCTCATGCTGCTTGATCCTCATCATCTCCAACATGATTATTGACATTGGTCCTAATCTTCATGCACTTCAAGATGGTACCACTCTTATAACTTAATATGGAGTATTTGAAAATCAACAAACTCAATATTTCTCTTTCTTGTTACATGTTCTTTCTCTCTCCTCCTCCATAGCCACTAAAATTGATTCAGGTGATAGAGGGGGTGGGTGAGATGAAACATAACCCATAGTGCACCAAAGAGCACAGTCATGTTTAGAAGGCAAAGTAAGCACGGCCATGAAGAAGCCTTATCTAATGAATTTGTGTTATTGAAGAAAGGCCTTTCCTCGATAAGTGGCTAAAAGCCATCTCTTAAACTCACCTTTGAAAGTGGTTTGCCTATGAAAAAAGAAGCAAGTACATGTAATAGTAAAGTGTGCAATATAATATTATCGACGTGGGAGAGTATGGCATTATTGGGCTGCTAGGTTGAGGGGAATACCTCCTAATTATTTTAGCCCACTATCTAGCCCCTTTGGCTTGTTATTGTTTTTGGATCTTGGCTTGACGGTGTTTATGAGGAAATAATGGGTCAATCTCGATGTTCTTTGGCATAAACTGACTGACTAGTCCCTAATCAACTAAGATTTAAAAACCATCACTTATTAGCGTCTCCCGATATACACACAACCTATTGAGACCAAAAATGGGCCTGACCGTGACTCTTGGGCTCTAGCCGGTGCGCCTCCTAAACTCACCTAAACAACCTCATGGACTTGCAGCTAGGAGCATATAGACACTATGAACCGATTTAACCAAAGAATTATTTTGTAAATACTATTTCTAAATCGTAGTCCAACATATGGCCCTTCTCAACTCCAAGTAATTAGAGTATCCAAACATAATAGTGTCTAGCACCTTGGATCACATACAACACAAGGAGCACCCCCAAGTGATTGCTGTGGCCCACTATAGCTCTCCTACACCCCAGGGATTAGTTCTAGGATACGCATTTCATCTTCCTCCTCCATAGCCACTAGACACCTGAGAGAGGGGGTGGGTGAGATGAAACATAACCCATAGTGCACCAAAGAACATAGTCATGTTTAGAGGGAAAACTAAGCAATGCCATGAAGGAGCCTTATCTAATGAATTTTTGTTATTGAAGAAAGGCCTTTCCTTGATAAGTGCCTGAAAGTCATCTCTTAAACTCATGTTTTAAAGATGGTTTGCCCATGAAAAAAGAAGCAAGTACATGTAATAGCAAAGTGCGCAATATACCATTACTCGATGTGGGAGATGTTGAGAGTGGAAAAAGACTGAATTTTTGACTAATTTTTGTTGTTTTTAAGGATTGAATGATTGATTTTTGATGGATTTAGAGTGATGTATGGTTGTTAATGGAAGTGTTTGAGAGTGTTTTGGATGATATTGATTATTTTTTGGAAGTTCATGATGATTCTCAGTGGAGATATGAAACTCTATGATGTTCTGTTGAGGTTTTGATTGGTTCTATATAGCTTCTGTTTTGTTCTAATTGTCTTCTGTATGAAGCATGGATTGATGATTGATGAAGATTGAGATCTTTTGGAAGCCTATTGAATAGTTTTTGATAGTATGGAATGGTTTGAGTATGAGTAATGAGGTTCTGATGACCTTCTGTAACCCTCTGTAGAGCCTCTGTCTCTGTACTGTAACTGTATTGTAGTTGCTCTGATACTATACTGTAACTGTTCTATAGACCTTCTGTAAGTGTTCTATAGAAAGTATGTGTGGAAGAAGCAGCTGCTGAAGACTGAAGAGAAGACTGAGTGACAGTGACAATAGTGAGTTGTGAAAAGACACTGTAGTGGCTCTGGTGACTCTTCATATCAAACATACCTCTTGGGAGGTGCATCCACGACCTAAGAAGGATTATTGAGAGTTATTATGAGAGTATTGTAGTGAGGCGATGATGTACTATTGAGAGGGAGAGAGACAGAGAGCCAGAGATAACCAATTCTATCAAAATAGTGTAACTGTATATGAGAGATTGAGAGAGAGAACAATGAAGACATTGAAGATGAATAATATGTGATTGATTTCCATTCAAAAGATGGTGTATTCTTCTATGTTCTTTGTTATATTGAAGAATTCTATGAAGATGTTGAAGATTATGATTGATTCTATCAAATCCATGGGAGATATCTATTATGATGATGCGTAAAGATTTGTTTTTTTCTTTGTTTTGGTTATCAGAAGAATGAAATAAAAGCTTGTTGATGTTACAACATAGATTTTCTTGCAAGAAAATTCTCTTTTCCTTGGTGTTCCTCTTGGGGCTCCATGTTTTTGGTGCGCAGCCGGGGAAACTTGCCATCAACAAGCATCGGAAGAGGCTAAAAATGAAGGAAATGGCATTGTCAAGAAGAGGAGAATTCAATGGATGTTTGCAAAGTTCCTTCTTCCACTGAAGAGTTGGAGATTCTTATCATCAAAGCCACTTTCTACAAGAATTTCATCCCACAATGGTGGAAACATATTACCATCATGATGCATGCTCTATGCAATGGACTGTTTCCTCTTCCTGTTGAAGCAACAGAAACTTGCATCTTGGTGGCAAACTGTTTGGGAACAAACTGAAGAGCAAAAACAGAGAGAATAACTATCTATGGAAGATTTGGCATTCATTGAGAAGTTTCCAGACATCATTAAGTGGGAGATTGTGAAGAAGCTTCAGGAGTCGTGGTCTGTGGAGGTTCACGAAAACAAGAAGGAAAAGAGTTGGAATTTGTTCGTGCATGCTCAACAACAAGATACGTGGGATGCTTGGTGCACTGACAATCTTCTATTTGTCCAATTAGCAACCCATTGGAAGTTGGTAAACAAAGTGTTTTTCACAACATACATTGTTGAAACCCTCCGAAGCTGCCATTATTATAATGACACAACAACGATCCTAAAAAGAATGAGTTTTGATACTTTTAGAATGGAATATCTTCCCCTCTGTAGTGGTTTGAAAGCCGAATTCAGAGATGTTGAAAAGAAGGAAGTAGAGGAGATGTTGGCCAGAGAATCCTCCAGAGACTGAAGCCCTCTCAGATACTATCTTGTTGAGTACAGACCAACTGGTTGGAGCCAACCCTCTGATGAATGATGCAATAAAGAGGCAAGTGTTAGAACAAGTCCAGAGGTACGTGAAAAGGGAGAATGCAAAAATCAAAGCTGAGAATGAGCTCAGAAGCCTCCTTTGATTCCCTAAAAGCACTCTTTATAGAAGTCCCCATGGTGACTCAAGGTCCCCTTCCTAGTCAGATTTGTCCTGGAAATATTGATGATAGGCCAGCAAATGTAGTCCCATTGCCAATTTTTAAGGGAGAGAATAATGAAGACCCTAATCTTCATGTAGCAGAATTCATGGTAGCATGTGTGGCTAACAATGTCAGAACCCCTGAGCATTAGTTAGCAATATTCCCGCCACTTTCAAGGGCGTGGCGTTTCAGTGGTATGAGAGACAGGCAGTAGAAACTTTTGGCATATGGGACGACCTAAAGTTGGCCTTCCTCACTAAATTCAGGCGTGAAGGTTTTGAAGAGCGGATACGAGAGGAGTTCATGAACCTAAGTCAGTCCTCTGGAGAAAGAGTAGAAGCTTATGTCTCGCGAATGGAATCCATCCTGAAGAGATGGATAACCGTCGTTTCGACGAAGGAATCCAAAAAGGAGTGTTTCTCAAGGGCTTACACCAGAAGTTCGCAAGTTCGTGGAATTGAGAAGACCAGTCAATCTGCAAGTTGTAGTGGAAGGTGCAAGATTGTATGACGAAGTTGAAGCAAGGCTATCAATGACTCCAGGAAGAGGAGTCTTACCTCCTCCCATGCCTGGAATGGTATACCCACCAAATGCAGTCCCAGGGACAGTTCCCTACCCCTATCCCCAGATGCAAACAGTGCCGCAATATAATGCACCTAATCCACTATGGTCGTCTCAGACGACAGTGCCTCAGATGATGGTTCAACCACAACAACAGTGGCCTCAAACAGTTCCTCCAATGGCGACTCAACAACAGTGGAATCCTACCAACTGGAATCAACAATCCCAAGTCTCAACAGGAGCTTTGAATCAGAACCAAAACAGAGGACCTTCTGGATCGACCCAACCAGTGTATGCAGTAATTACAGAAGCTTCCCAAAACCCTACTACAAGTACTTCAGGAGGTGAAAATATGAAGGACTACTTATCC
Source organism: Lygodium microphyllum (assembly GCF_053477565.2). Classification (NCBI taxonomy): domain Eukaryota; kingdom Viridiplantae; phylum Streptophyta; class Polypodiopsida; order Schizaeales; family Lygodiaceae; genus Lygodium; species Lygodium microphyllum. Next base: position 130,738,972 of record NC_141156.1, read on the forward strand.
AACTCAGTTGTTACAAGTATTAAGAAAGAGCTTCTGGATGTGATTATAGAGCAGCTACAGACGCTGAAGGTGAATACTACCAATATATCCACTTCTGTGGGAGCTGAAAGAGATATGATGCGCTCTAATACATGGTGCAAAAAGTGTCATCAAGCGGGACATTTAGCCACTGAATGTACCCGAAAACCAACCATTCCTGGAGCCTTCTATTCCTATTGTCTGCGGAAGAACCATACAGAGGATATTTGCTCTCTGAAAGAGATGCATGACTGAAGATAGAAGGATGAAAATGCAAGATTCAATTTGCTAGAATCCAAAATGACAACACATGATATTGGACCCAAGCCTAGGGAATTTGGTCCTAATTTTGGTCCAAGGAGGTTTCCCTCTCAAAGTTACAGAGGACGACAGTTTGGCGGTGGTCAGAGATCAGAAGTGGAATGTTATAGGTGTGGAGAGAATGGTCATATCGCCCCGAATTGTCCAAACCCTAGACGATCTGTGGATTACAAGCCCTTATGCAGCCGATGCAAAGGAGAAGGCCACACTGCAAAGGACTATCCAAGTCCAGCCCCTGTAAAGGCCAATGCCACTAATAGCCAACAGAAGGTACAAGAGCCTGCCTCCAATTTAGTAGAGTTGGAAGTTGCTACTATTACGCACACCAAGAAGAAGGAACCAGTTGTTCAAAATGAAAATAACTCTCCTGCCAAGACTGTGAAGTTCAACCTACCCATAGAGGGACAGAGCAATACAGAACAGAACAGTGTAGTACAGAGCACTGCAATGCCACAAAGAGCTACAGAGATAATCCTAGAAACAGGACCAGAGGCCCAGGAGATGGATGATATAGAAGCACTTCCAGAAACAGAGGAAGTGTCGATACTGTAATTATTAGAAAAAAGGAAAGATGAAAATGGGTGTAGCCCTGTTCCCCAGCCAGCTAGAGAAGCCTATGGATCCTATCAAAGATTATGACTTGGTCAAAAACCTAGACACTTTTAAACCAAACTTAACATTTCGGCAGTTGCTGATGCTATCTCCCAGTGCCGAAAGAAATTCAAAAGCATATTGACAAGAAGACGTGGATTAAGGATCGCTCCTTTAACAGCAACCAAGACTAATAAGGCCCCGGAGCCTGTAGAGGAAGTCGATGTGACTAATGCCTTCCTAGATCCTGGAACCCTAGAGATTAGTGTATGGATAGAAGGATGCTTTATTTCAGATGCATTGATTGATGGAGGCTCATTAGCAAACATAATGACGGATGTGATAATGAAGGACTTAGGGTTGCAAGGAATTCAACCTACACAGTGGCTTATTAGATTGGCAGACCAAAGCAGAGTCAAACCGTTGGGCATCCTCCCATACGTAAAAACAACCCTTACAGGAAGAGACTATTAGCTGACATACCTGGTGGTCAAACCAAATTCTTATGGGACCTCATACCCTTTGCTGTTGGGAAGACCTTGGCTTTTTGAAGCAAGAGCCAGGACAGACTGGTTCAAAGGAACCCTAACCCTAGGCAGAGGACCCAACAAAGTTGTGTTAAAGCTGTATGGATCACAAAAAGGCAATGTATCCACATTCATCAAAGTCATAACCCACCCCTCCAACGAGATAACAGATAGTACATCAGGAGATGAAGAGGCTGTTAAGCAGATCTTTCCTAAGAAAACAGAGGCACGGTCCCTAATAGTGGGCACGGTAAGCCAACTGCCAAGGAAAGTAAAATCCTTGTCCATGGGAGAATACCTCCTGTCTCAACTAGAATTAACTTTTGAAATCACCTCTGACAGTGAAATAGAAGCATAGATGTATTGTTCTCCCTATTACATGATAGTCGCAAAGACAGTACAGAGGCAGAACAGTTACAGAGCAGAGACAGAGTGGATACAGTACAGAGACGGTGTAGTTACAGAGCAGAGGCAGTACAGAGACAGAGTAGATACAGAGACAGTAATAGACACAGAGCCAGAGGCAGAAGCAGAATCAGAAGCTGTGACAGAAGCAGAAGTAGATGCAAAGGCAGAAGATCTATTCTTCTCTTACAAAGCCTCTACAGAAGCAAAGACAGAGCCTCCAGAGGAAGAGGATGAAAATGAAATGGGTTATGAAAGTACAGATGAAGAATTCCCTCTGATAGAGGATGATCTTGTTGATGTTCCTACAGAGACCTCAAAGGCCGAAGATCTCCGGGTGATGGATGGAATGACTATGGTTCCATTTGGGTTGATCAATGGACCACAAAGTATGCTGAATCTATATAAGCAATGTATTAAAAGCATAAAAATTAAGTTCACCAGTGGCTCTTGTTGCCCTAACTGTTCAGTCCAAAGAAAAGATGATGATGATGCTCCTTGTCAACAGAAGCCAAAGCCCTCAGAGCCCCGGCCTCTAGAAGGTCCGTGCTATGTAACGTTCCTGGACGCATCCTCTAAAGATGAATCACTGAGTCTTGAAGAGGTCACCACTCAAACAGAAGTAAACAAAGCTCTGATACCCTTCCAGCAACCTCAACAGACAAATGAGTCATCTATTCAGAAGGAGGACACTGGTTCTAGTGGAATATCAGACGAGGATACTACTCTCTTGAAAGAGTCAGACCTCTATCCAAAACCAATCCATGGGACATTTATCCGCAAAGTGGAAGGTGAAAGGCAAGCAACATTCTTGGATATTGAAGGTATTAAACGTCACCTGAAAGTGGGTCTCAATCTTCCAGAGGGAGAACTAGTGGTCCTGCGAGACCTACTCAAAGAGAACTTAGACGTGTATGCTTGGTCATATCAAGATCTAAAGGGGATTGATCCCACAGCATGTCAACATCACATTGACTTAGAGCCTGATCCCAAACCTGTAAGGCAAAGACAAAGGCAAATGAATCCTAATTACTCTACTCTGGTGAAGGCCGAATTATTGAAACTTCTTGAAGCAAAGTGTATTTATCCCGTGGCTAACAGTGAATGGGTTTCACCCATTGTGGTAGTACCCAAGAAGAACGGGAAACTTCAAATATGTGTTGACTTTCGAAAGCTCAATTCGAAGACGACGAAGGATCATTTCCCTATCCCTTTTACAGACCAACTGTTGGACACAGTGGCAGGCCATGAGCTCTATTCCCTCTTGGATGGATTCAGCGGATATAACCAAGTCCAAATTGTAGAAGAGGACTAATCCAAAACAATCTTCACCACAGAATGGGGGACCTATGCCTATAGAGTGATGCCATTTGGGCTCCGTAACGCTCCTACCACCTTCCAACGAGTAATGATGGCTGCCTTCCAGAATCATCTGCATGATTTCATTGAGGTGTATCTCGATGACTTATGTGTCTATAGTTTGATCCGAGAGCACTAAGGACACCTAGAGCAATGTTTTGATAGATGCCAAGAGTATGAGATTTCTCTCAACCCCGACAAATGTGTCTTTGGCGTCTCCTCGGGAGTTCTTCTAGGCCATATTGTCTCTGCACAAGGGATTGCAAACAGACCCGGTGAATATTGAAAAGGTTTTCGCCTTAACAACACCAACAAACCTTTAAAAATTGAGAGGATTTCTTGGCCATGTGGGCTACTACAGAAGATTTATTGCACATTTTGCAACCAAGGTAGCCCCTCTGCACAAGCTCCTAAGGAAAGAGGCGGATTTCCTTTGGACTGATGACTATGAAGAAGTCTTTAGTACCCTAAAACAGTGCCTTATCCAATCACCTATCTTATAGCCTCCTGACTGGACGAAGGAGTTCCATGTGCATACAGATGCTTCAGTTGAAGGGCTAGGTGATGTCCTATGTCAAAAGGGCTCCTCTAAATTAGATCAACCAATATATTATGCAAGCCGAAAGGTCACACTGATAGGGAATGGAACTACACAGTGACATAGCTTGAATGCTTAGTAGTGGTGTTTGTACTAGAGAAGTTTCGACACTATCTACTGTCAACGCATTTCAAGTTCTATGTGGATCATGAAGCCCTATCCTTCCTAATGAACAAAGCAGATGTGAAGGACGAATGATGAGATGGTTGCTCCTCTTCCAGGAGTTCGATTTTTAAGTGGTCACTAAGCCTGGCCGTTCCCATGTCCTAGCCGATCATCTATCATGGATCCCTCAAACAGAAGAAGAGGAACAAGATGATCCCTGCCTTCCTGATGCTTCCTTGTTTCTAGCTAAAATAGTTACTCCCTATTATGCAGACATAGCCAATCTCCTAGCAACTCAATAGTATCCTCCTGGCATCTCAAGCCGTGAGAAGAAGAAGCTTCTGTTAGAATCATCCCCCTACACTTTGTTAGACGGTGCACTATACAAGAGAGGCAAAGATGAAGTATTACGAAGATGTGTTGCAAGGGATGAAATCGGCATAGTATTGAAAGCATGCCATGATGAACCGTGTGGTGGACACTTCGCAGGAGAAGCGACAGCTAGGAAGGCTCTATTAGCAGGATATTGGTGGCCGACCCTCCACAAGGATGCATATGATTACTATAAGAGATGTGATGCCTGTCAGCGAATGGGGAAACCCACCAAAACAAGTGCCATGCCACTACAACCCATTCTTCCCCTAAAGCCATTTGAGAAGTGGAGGATTGATTTCATGGGTCCCATTGATCCACCCACTAGACGGAAGCAGAACATATGCATCTTAGTATGTACGGATTATGTCACAAAGTGGTGTGAAGCTAAAGCCTTGAAGTGGGGCGATGGTAACATCGTAGCCCTGTTCATGTGTACGAGAATATTATCACCTGTTTTGGCAGTCCCCTCAAGCTGATAAGTGACAGAGGTACTCATTTCCTTAACAAAATCATGGAGGAGCTCACTGAGTTGTATAAGATCCGCCATCGTAAGTCCACCCCTTATTATCCCACAGCCAATGGCCAAGTTGAAGTAACCAATTGCATCCTCTGCTCGATTCTGACAAGAATGATTGCCACACATCGTCACGACTGGGACAATTGACTTACAGAGGCCCTCTAGGTATACAAAACCTCTCATAAGGCAGCTACAGGACAGACCCCTTTTCAATTAGTGTATAGTACAGAAGCTGTCTTCCCTGTTGAGCTAGAATTGTCCTCTTTGCGAGTGGCAATTAAAGAACGCTTGGGAGATAATGAGTCACTGCAACGCCATCTCCTGCACTTGGAATGCTTGGATGAGATACGGCGGATGGCCCTACAATGCATGGAAACCACTCAAGCGCGACGCAAGGCCTATCATAACAGTTTCATCAAGCACAAGGAGTTCAAAGAAGGTGATCTTGTTCTAGCCTATGATTCGAGATTTGGCAAGTTTCCTGGTAAGCTTCAACAATGGTGGATGGGCCCATACAAGGTACTTGCTGTCAATCATAATGGCTCTGTTCAGGTGCAGACTGTTGATGCCTTTGATGATCCTTTCCTCATCAATGGCTATCGCTTGAAGATGTACTTCTCTCCCTGGGGATCTTGATAATCACAGTCAACCTACCCTTTCCCTTTTGGACGTCGCACTATCATTCTTGTCGTGCTTCTGATAGCCCTTATGATTCTCCTCATGAAGCGGTCTCGTTTTGTTACCTCGTAGAAATATCTCAACGGGACCCTGTTCTCTTCTCATCTGATCTAACAACGGTGGCGAGGTTGGTCCTGACACATGGTATTTCTACCATTTTTGTTCTTACAAAAAAAGAAGAAGAAAAAAAAGAAAAAAGAAAAAAAGAAAAAAATTAACAAAATTGTTGTGGGAGAAAAGGAAGAAATTCCCTGTCATAGCAGGCCTCATTCCAAGAAAAGGTGGAAACACCCTTGGGTGGGAAGCTGACTGTGGAAAAGGTGGTAACACCCTGCAATTCAGGATAGCTGACTCATCACCAGCAAAACCTCTTCAGAAAGTAAATTGAAGTCACCTCCCTTGGTGTGTTGTTTCTGCAATATCAGTCCCTCTGTCCTTCTTAATAGATGACTCTTCTTACAAATCATTGAAGTATGAGACTTGTTGGTTGCCTCCCTGGGTACGCCTCGTCTTTAAGATCCTGATGACACCAAAAGCTGACATAATCTTCATCACCAACCCCTTGAGTGATGTGAGCTTTCATCCTAACAAGATGGGGATGTGAGTATGGGCTGCCCTCAGTATCTATCAAAGCGTGAGACAGAGGGTGGGGTGAGTGACCAGTGTTTCCCTTCCAATCAAATGAGAGGTGAGATGTGTGAATAGAGTGTTGCACGCATGGGATGGGCCTCTCAATGCACAAAGCACGATATGTTCATGTGCACTACACCATAAGGCTCCCTAGCCTTCCTTCTTGCACAGTATGCTAGCACAGGGTGGGATGCATAGTTGCATCATCAAATGCACGCAACGCATACAACTTTTGCACAAGTGACAGCGAGGATTACATCAATGGGTTTCAAGAATGGGTTGCCCTCTGTATCTTTCAACAGAGCGTGAGATAGAGAGTGGGCTGAGTGTGATTGATGTTTCTTCAATCAATTATCAAGAGGTAAGGATTGAGGGATGTTACGACAATTGGAGTTAGGTACGTTCCCGTTTCCCTATGCACCCATAGGATGGGTCTCTACCATCAGCATATGACACGTCACTCTGTTCTGTACACTGCACTACAAGGCTCCCTGGCCTTTTTTTTTCTTGCACGTATGCCAGACGGGTTGGACGCATTGATGCACCATCAATTGTGCACCCTGGCATACTCTCCTTGCACTATCCCTTTGTCGATTCCTAAACTGGGTGTGAGCTCTGGGTTTTCATCATTATTTTCTTTGAGTGACGTTAGTAATGGGGCGAGTGACTGCTCTTTCAATCCATTTGAGTGATTGTGAGTTGAGTGCAATATCCCTCGCCATCGCCGAATTTCCTGCGATTCCTTCAACCAGCTACCTCCCTGGTGCTACCGCGTGGTCCCTGCCACGAAGGACGACAGACGTGAGCTGTGAAGACATCTTGTTACTTCGTGCAGCCGACAATGACACAAGACGCAACCTCGATAGTCGACATTCCTCCTCGGCAATATGGGCCAAGTTTTTCTAACCCTACACCTTCTATTTCTCAGTAATGGTCATGTCTTAAGTGTGGGGATGTTCATGGTTAGTATGATGTGGGGTACCAAGTCCTTGATGTTTGATTTACTCTTCTTGCTAAGGTCTTAAGTGTGGGGACGTGTCCCTGCGCGTCTATATTGCATACCCCCATGTATATACTCTGTTATGATCATGTATATGCGCCATGACTTCATTTTATCTTGATGGGGTCCATTCCCCATTCTTTCATTCTATTTTACTCTATCCTCGAGGTTGGTCCTTGTCCGTTTTTCTTTATCGTTTGTTTTGTGATTTGTCTATGCAAACGCATTCTATGTTCACCAGAATCCCAATCCAACCTTATAGCCATGTTCGTCCCTTCGAACTGCCTATTTTTCCTTTTTACGAACTCTTGTTCCGATAGACGATTTTCAAGTTATTAATTTTTGACACAATTCCTGTAAAATAGACAATTTTCCATGTGAACACGTCTTTATTGCTTCGGAACCCTAGGCTGATGTGCCAAAATTGTCCTACCCATTCTCCCTAAAATTTTTCCTTTTTACTTTGTGTCATTCCCATGCACGGTTTATCCGTAATTAATTTTTGTGGGTTTTCGGGCTTTTTTATGCTTATTTTTTACATTTTTTCATGTGAACCTGCCCTATTTTCACCAAAATTCCAATTTAATTTGATAGTTGTGTCCTGGCAGCCTTTCCCCCACTTTTTCCTTTCTCCTCCCCCCTCTTTTGACTACCGGTTTTTAAGTTATTAATTTTTTCGAGTGTTTTTTTGTGTGTTTTTTCGACGTCAACCCCTCCTAATTTCCCCCACACTGAGTTTTGATGTATTAGTCCTATGAATCCCTTCCCCGTAGACATTTTTCCTTTTTACTGTCCTCTATTCTGGCGCAGGATTTTTCTCGTATTAATTTTCGAGTCCATTTTCAAGTCCATTTTTGGGGTTTTTCCCATGTGAACGTATCCTATCTCAATCAGAACTGTGCTTTGTTATGATAGACTTGTTGGACGCATTGTTTTGCACACTTTTCCATCTTTTCGCACTTCATTTCGATGCGCGGATTTTCTGATATTAATACACGAATGTTTTTTCGAGTTTATTTTTTGTGTTTTTTCCATGTGAATACCCTGATTTTGCCTCGGACCCAGTGTTGCTTATTTCCATCATTTTTCCCTCGTTTCTTGGTACATTTTTCCTTTTTGCGGATTTTTGATCCGACAAACGGTTTGGATTTTATTAAATTTTCTTCATTTTTCCTGTGTGACCGCGTTTCTCATGTCGTGCAAATGCGCCTGTTTTTGGTTTTATGCGCCTCGAGATGCCCCCGTGGTGTCTCTGGCTTGCACGTCACCGTCGCTTACCGTTTGACCCCGTCACTGCAAATTTTTTTTTACCCCTGCCCACGCATGCGCACGGGCTGGGGGTGTGTTTCTTGCCCCTCCATTTTTCATTTTTTAATTATTTATTTATTTTCCATTTTAAAAACAACAAACACAGAAAAAGAAAAAAAAGAGAAAAAGAAGAAAAAAAGTATTTAAAAAACCAAAAACAAACAACCTGGACACACAATGAAAAAAAAAACAAAAAACACAATTTAATACGTAATCCTAATAATACATAAATCCAACATATATATATATATATATATATATATAATTTTAAATCAAAAAATAAAAAAATAAAAACAAAACAAAAAACCAAACATTAAAAAAAAGAAAAAAAAGAACACAAAGCAAGAAAGAAAAAAGAAAGAAAAACAAAAAAGAAAAGCAAAGAGAAAAAAAAACCAAAATAAAGGAAAAAATACAGAAAAAAGAAAAAAAAAGAAAGAAAGAGGAAAAAAAAACCTTACATGTTTTCCCGTTGTGCGTCCCTTTCCTCCCTCCTCCTCCTTCCTCCCTCCCTCTTCCTCCTCTCTCTCTTATTCTCCTTCCTCTTCTTTTCTCCTTCCCTTTCTTGTTCTTTTCCTTCTCCTCATTCTTCTCTTCTCCCCCCAACCGTCGCTTCGGACGTCGCCAACGCCTGTAGTCCGCCACCTCAACACCCTGTGCTGCCCTCATTCACCGCCCGATGACGTCCCCACTCTGGCCGTTGCCGCTCTGACCCTTGACGCCACCTCCGCCTCCTCAACAACCGCCTCCACCTCCACCTCCACCTCCACCTCTTTCTCCTCATCCTCCTCTTCCACCTCCACCTCCTCCACCACCACCACCACTGGTACCTGCTTCCACCTCCTCCTCTTCCACCTCCACCTCCTCCACCACCACTTCCACTTGCTTCCTCATCCTCCTCCTCCAACCACCTGCTTCTGGTTAGTTTCTAACCTCACCTTAGTTTTTTGGTTTGATTGGATTCATTGCTTTTGGGAGACTACTCTGTGCGCTTTCACTTTATTGCATACACACCCCTACCATGTATTTATTTTGTGAGCTTTATTCATTTTCATTACCCCTTAACCACAATTAATTACTTTAATGAACTTTATTCACCCACCTTTTCCATGCGCATTCGCACTAAACACACAATTTAATAATTTAAACATCAACCAGCCGTTCACTTTGTACGCGCTACGTGCGCTTAAGAGGCACCTTAATTGTTAATAAAAATGAACCAGCCGTCACAAAAAAGCACATGCTGGCAAAAAAGTGCTCCACATCACTATTAATTTTTAATTAATGAATTTGCATTTAGAGACCTAGTCTAGAAATCGTAGTCCGGGTTTCTATAAAGCACCATTTCACCCTAATAATTTGTAATTAGAATTTTAAGAAGGAACCGTCATTTTTTTATTAAGGTTTATAACCTAATAAAATATCACCCATTATTAATAATTTCTTAAAATGAACCCTTCATTCAAACAATTTTCCCTCACTGCACTTTTTTTCCCCTTTTAATAAACATGCTTCGTGGGATGGGCGCACAAAGTCTTTTTAGTTGAAACTGATGGTCAAGGTTATGGTTAGGTCTTGATGCACATTTTTATGGTATTATGGTTTGTCTATGTGCTACGATTACGGGTACAATTTGTAGTTTTTTCTTTCTTTCTTGCCTAATACGAGGATTTGGGTGCCTATTTGTTGCATCGCATGAAGTTTTCGGTCGCATATGTGTAGACGTCATGTCGAATTTTTTCTAGGATGTGGGTTGTTTGGGGTGGTAAATGGGTTAGCTACGCTTGTGTATGCATGTCCTTCTTTTTGATTGATTCCTTTTTTATAGCCCTTTGGTTGTTTTGCAGGCATTCTTTGTGATTGTCTATGTTGTGGTGTGTGTGTTTTCCATCTGAATGGCGCCTCACACTCCTCCTCCTATCTAGTATGTCCCGCTGGTCAGTAGGGATTATTCTTCCCTACGGGCTTTTGAGCCTATAGTGAAAGTAGGACTTGCAACTTTTGTGGCTGCTTCATTCCCCTTGATTCCAGATGATCCATCCATGTGTGATGAGTTCCTTGCATCATACAGCAAGAAGTTGGGCCTGGTTCATGGTGCTTCCATGGTATTGACACCCCGAGGGTTAGGGAAGGCTTTGTCTCTTCCCTACAAAGGAGAGCCCTTTGTTACAGCTAGACAATTATTCTCCAACGATGACATTATCAAGCTGTTACAGAAACATACCAAGGAAATTTTGGATGTCAAGAAAGTGATCAACACTTCAGGCGTATCTTTTTCCATGATCACTAATCCTCTTTGGAAGTTGGTCTACCAGTTCCTCCAAGATAGGTTTATGCCTGCCAAAACACCATCCCATTACTTGTCCAAAGAGCTCTTCACAGCTTCTAGGATGGTGTTAAAAGGAGTGGCTATTGATTGGAGCACTTACCTGCTTACAAAGATGGACCAACATTTTGTCAAAGTAACAAGAGGAAATGTTACAAATGTCACCTATGGTTCCTACGTGTATACTTTCTTGACATACTCAGGCCTAAAGAAGGGTGTGCTACCACCTCCTCCATCTGATCTAGCACCTTCTCCACCACCTTCAGAAGAGTCAAAATCTATTGATATAGAGGATCTTGATTCTCCTCCTCCACTGGTCATTCAGCAAAAGCGTTTGAAACGTGTGGTAGATAAAACTCCTTCAGTTCTTCCTTTAGTCACAATTCCTGCTACATCTAGCAGTGACCTCCCTGTTTACCTCACATGTAACAATTTGTTCAGAGCATATAGAGAAGGTTCTTTGGACATATCAGTCCCTTCATTGAACAGTCTAGTGTCGGGAGATGCCATTCCATTCCTATGTAAAGACATCTAGAGTTCGATTGAACTTTCAGTGACAGCTTGTGTTCAACAGCTGTATGCTTCTTTTTACGAAGAACTGATGCAATCCAAAGACCAGTTGCATAAGGCAACCTCAGAGTTAGCCTCTGCTAAAGACACACTTGCAGATATGTTTAAGCAGATGGAGCAACAAACCCAAATGATTGAGACTCAAAGAGAAGAGATATCTTCCTTTAAGATTCAATTAACAGAGGCTCAGTCAGAGGTCACTAAAATCTCAGAGGAGAAGGAGAGAATGTCTAAAGAAGCTCAAGAGTTTCAGACTCTTTTAGATGCAAAACTCTCAGCCTTACAGACTACTCATAACACAGTGGAATCACAGGCTTTCCAAATCAAACAGTTGCAAGACCAACTGACGCAGTCACGATCTGTTCCTCCAAGCCCCAATGTTCCTCAGATTCCTTCTATCTCTAAGCAAGACTTGGCAGTTCTCCAGAGACAGGCCACATTGTGTCCATTGTTCCAAGATAAAGTGGAAAGATTGCAGTCTCGAATGGATTTGTTATGGTCAACATTTGAGCATTTCCAAGAGTATGTTCCTCCAGACCATTCTTTCTTTGTCCACTATCAATTGCAAAAGTTGGCCTTTTACATAAAGCTTTCAACGATGGATCTTCCTCTTCTAGTGGACTGGGGCTTGGTCTCCTGAGTTGCTGACAGAAGTGGTCCGTATGGTATTTGAAGATTCTGTGACGACGGATACCATGTTGCTATCTTACATGTATCTACGGGGAGATCTGTTGATTCCAGATGAAGTAGATATGGCCTGGTATGTGGGGGATGTGGTTTTGCAAGCTGTTTTATATGTCCACTATTTGAAGTTGTGGATAGATGACATGTTTCAATGTTACTCCTCAAAAGTGGCTACTTGCCCTGACAATTTCTAGCACTCAATGATTGATTTTGTGGTCTTGAATCAACGTCAAAACACAGCTTCTACCTATGTACAGAGCACTAACCAGCTGAGGGTGGATCTCTTAGCTCACCTTTCCAAAAACCATCTATTTGATTCAACCTTTTTTTATGCCTATCAGAGAAGATTTGTCTTAGGTCCCTCTATTCCTAGCCTACTGTACTATCAACAAACGGCTCATCGCTATGATACCTATCTTTCCCTTTATCAAACCAATTCAACAGCAATCTTACCTCTTCTTTTCCAACCTCAATATTTTCCTCAAATTCTCATATTTACCTATTGTTCTTTTATTGAAGATAGAGTTTTTTCTTCTTCTCCACCATGCCCTTCACCATCCATCCATATACCTTCTACTTTTCCTATTTATCAATTAACACATTTCCTAACCTATTCCCTTAAATTTTCAGCCACTCCTTTAACTTATTCCTCCTTTTATGATTTTGCCTACCCATCTCTTCATCCTCTTTTACTTATTCCACTTCCATCTCCTACCACTTCTATTTCTCAACCCCCTCAGTTGGTTAGTGAATATGAAGGGTTTGATCAGCAGATTTCAAGAAGAATATGATGGAGCTTAACTGATTCTCTTACAGGACCTTAGATAAACTGGCCAATAATTCCAGGAGATTGGACAATTGCCAGTCAAACATACCAGAACTACTTACATTTTTCTCAACAATATTCACAATCTCTAGATCCTTCAATGAGATTGACAGCTCATTTTGCTTGGTATCTAGCATACATGCATAGACATTCCCATAATGATCAAAAGGCCATTCCAAAACTTTGTATGAATGTCAATGCGAACATTGACTCCCACCAATTGGATGTCCTATATTTTCATGCCCTATGTCTCCCTAGCACATACCTTGTTTTGCTAGAAAGGATGTGTTGCCTGCAGTTCTTTCAAAATCCTCCAAAGACATTTGTAGATGAATCCTTCTCCATTGATCATTTTCGAAACCACCAAGCCTTCAAAAGGGATCATCTTCATTGATGCCTTTGCAATGTATTTTGGATGATTCTTAATGATATATATCTCTCTTTTTGGAGGTGTCATTCAAATGGTTGTGTCAGTGTTGTATGTGTGTATTGTAATATTTGTATGTGATGAGTTCGTGCTGATTGAGAATAATTTGTTCGAGAGCTCTTTTCAAACGATTGATGGTGGATGGAAAGCTTATGGTGCAAAGCTGAAGACGAACATCTCATATCCTTTACAAATTTGTTATGGCTTTTAAATGATTATCAGATGAGTTAATGAATAACGAAAGTTTTCCTTTAGTAGTTTTTTCTATCAAATACAGATAATAAGTTGGGGTCGTGGTTTGGAAAGATTATTAAAGATCCTACGAAAGATAAAATTGATCTCTTTAGTGAACTTATATTCTTCTTTTCCTTAGATCGCGAGGACGCTTCCTTTCTAAGTGTGGGGGTATGTTGAGAGTGAAAAAAGACTGAATTTTTGATTGATTTTTGTTGTTTTTAAGGATTGAATGATTGATTTTTTATGGATTTAGAGTGATGTATGGTTTTAAATAGAAGTGTTTGAGAGTGTTTTGGATGATATTGATTGTGTTTTCGAAGTTCTTTATGATTCTCAGTGGAGATATGAAACTCTATAGGTTCTGATTGGTTATGTATACCTTCTGTATAGCTTATGTTTTGTTCTGATTATCTTCTGTATGAAGCATGGATTGATGATTGATGAAGATTGAGATCTTTTGGAAGCCTATTGAATAGTTTTTGATAGTATGGAATGGTTTTAGTATGAGTAATGAGGTTCTGATGACCTTTTGTAACCCTCTGTAGACCCTCTGTAGAGCCTCTATCTTTGCTCTGTCTCTGTACTGTAATTGTATTGTAGCTGCTGTGGTACTATACTGTAATTGTTCTGTAAACCTTCTATAAGTGTTATGTAGAAAGTATGTGTGACTTTGGAAAAGTTTTCTAACCTTTGGAAAGGATGAATCTAAGTTCAAAAGAGCTAAAACAAGTGGAAGAAGCAGCTGTTGAAGACTGAAGAGAAGACTGAGTGACAGTGACAATAGTGAGCTGTGAAAAGACACTGTAGTGGCTCTGGTGACTCTTCATATCAGACATACCTCTTAGGAAATGCATCCACAACCTAAGAAGGATTATTGAGAGTTATTATGAGAGTATTGTAGTGAGGAGATGATGTACTATTAAGAGGGAGAGAGAGAGAGAGCTAGAGATAGCCAATTCTATCAAAATAGTGTAACTGCATATGAGAGATTGAGAGAGAGAACTATGAAGACATTGAAGATGAATAATATGTGATTTATTTCCATTCAAAAGATGATGTATTCTTCTATGTTCTTTGTTATATTGAAGAAATCTATGAAGATGTTGAAGATTATGGTTGATTCTATCAAATCCATGGGAGATATCTATTATGATACTGCGTGAAGATTTGTTGTTTTCTTTGTTTTGGTTATCAGAAGAATGAAGTAAAATCTTGGTGATGTTACAAGATAGATTTTCTTGCAAGAAAATTCCATTTTCCTTGGTGTTCCTCTTGGGGCTCCAGGAGAGTAAGCCTAGCAATTGGTACCTTAAGAAATCGTGTTCTAGTACCTACAACCTTGGCCTTCTTGTGCTTGTTGTGTGTGAATTTTGTTCGTTTTGCATGCTTTTCTCAATCTTGTGCTTGTTTGTTGTAGACTATTTACATCAACTAAATGGTTGAGCTTAGTATTTGTCTCATTGGTAGCTACCTTCTTCTTCCCATTTTGATCTTCCTCCTCACTATCCAGCCCAAATGGTTTCTTACCTACAACGTTATCCTACATGCAGGTCAACATGAGAGCTAGTATGTGTTGGGCTAGCTTTACTATTACTATAATAACCTAAATGACCACTCTCTTTCAATGGCCACACATGCCACCATGTGTCTCACCTTTCTCCAAGTCTCAAGAACTTTCTTATCAATTTATTCCAATTAGAAAGGAAAAGAAACATTGATGGGCCTATTACTATTGTGTTGTAGGAGGCTACCAGTGTGAAGGGTGTGGGTTGCGAACCCCTCAGGACTATGTGCCATGGGGAAGGAGGAGTTGAGATCGACGGTTGAGGGGGGCCATGGATCGCAGCAAGGATCTGGACCCCTGATTTTGGCCCAAGGTAAACCCCGCCCCCGAAAGTAAACCCGGTCCAAAATATAAACCCGGTCCGACCAAAGTAAATTCGCCGGGCATGAGGCAGGTCCATCATGACAATGAAGGGGGTACTTTGGATTAATGGATATGGTGGGGCTCAGATTATTATATGGTTGCTGAGGGGTGATTGATGGAAGTCATACAAGACATTTGCGCCCCATGGTCAATAGAATGGCGTGGGAAGTCCCTTCTTTGTATGATTTCCAAAGTGGACCAAAACTAAACCCAACCCAAATAGTAAACCTAGCCACCTTTTTGCCATGGGGTAAGCGCGAAACTATTGATGCAAAAAACACTCTCAGTATTACCCACAGAATATATCTGCATGCAATGCATATTGAAGGAATCTTTGTGCAAGAGATTTGAGGTCCGCGTGGCAACCATACATGGGCATCACAAGTTGAAATCTTTGTGATCTGTCAATCATGGCTTCTCCATCAAGGTACACATAGCTCTATCTCTTTCTCTTATGTTTGCAATGGATGCATTGCGACATTGTGATGATGTTTTCGTGATATATGGGTGATATGTGCTTATATAGTCAACGGCTATGGATTATGGAGAGTGATCCTGAGATTGAGGAAGTCAATACCGATGAAGAAACATCGGATGAATCAGCAAGTGATGCGGTTGAGATGATTGACTTCTTTGCTAAAGGCAATGATTCAAAAATACAAGAAAGTAGCAGCATTGCACCAAGCACGCTTAATTTCACCTCATCAAGGTAGTTCTCATTCGACAAGGAGAGCTATGGATTGATGGTAAGTGATTTGAATGGAGAAAAAGCCATCACATTGGGGGTGCTCAAGAAATATGACAAAAGGGAGCTATTAGACCTTAAGAAGTGGAGAAGGATCAAAGAAAGTCTTTGCATGGGAAGAAACGATGATGGACAAGTTGTGCTAGCCCTTAAATCGGAGCCATCATTGCACATTGCATGTATAGAGGAATGGGAGAGTATTTTCCTTGCAAATCACATAAATAGGGTTACAGGTGCTCACGTAGGCATTAATGCCATAGTGGACTCCATCAAATCCAATTGGTGTATGGATATGAGAAAGCATGGCATCCCTCTCGCTTATGTGAAAGAGCTCATTGGTGCTTGTACTTGCAAGGCATCCACAAAGCCCCATGGGTTTGATGGAAAAGTACCTATCTTGGAGCTTACCTCAGACATATCTCTTGTGGAGTGCCAACTTCAAGAGATCATGGTTCAACACAAAGCCAGGCTAGTCAAGGTTCAATCAACCAAAACGCATGGTTTAGGGAAGACAATATTGGAATATGCATGTCATCGTGGTGGCAGCGCAACTCGCAAAGGCTCCCAAATTCACAGATTGAGAACCTCAAAGAAATGTGGTTGCCCATTCAAGGTGAAAATCGAGTATAAAGATGGACTCCATAAGGTTACTCTACGAGTACATGCTCTACATGAGGGCCATACACCTGGTTCTCGTAGTGATTTGTATCACTTGCCAGTGCATCCATGTGTGGTTGATTGTTGTAAAGACGATCTGTTTGACAGGGGGACATGCCGCCACGTTGCCAAGATGAGCTTGATGAAAGAGCAATTTCATTTCAAAAATGCCTCTCCATTAGATCGTGTAACGTATAGGTTCTTCATGATTCCAAAAGAGGTGCAAAGACTATCTTACCAAATGCAAAATGAAGGTATGTTCTCATCTTTTAAGTTATTGTTCGATGGTCTTGGGCTACCTTGAGCATTAATGCTATTGGTATATTGCAGGCAAACTTTCTCAGGATGATTGGACTGTGACGTACTTGGAAGCGATTTGTCTACGAGACCAAAACAAGGTACTTGTCATATTTCTCTCGATATTTATATGTTATAGTGATTAGTACATCTATTTGATAAAGCAACCTTGGGTCCTTTGGGTGCTATATTGCCAACCATATAATCCACATGCGAAAGAGGACAAGGATAGACCATTCATATTGGTTGTCCAAGATGAATGGATGCTAGAAATGAGCAAGAGGTTCTCGAAGAACAATGCCTGGGCGATTGATAGCACGTTTAAGACCAATGTGTTTGGCCTTCCTCTCTATGTGGCGGCTCTACCAAACCAACATGGAATGGGCATTCCTATTTTGGTTTATGTTTTGCACATGTGACAATGGGTTGAACCAAGAGGTCATTGCTTTGCAGATCACAATGAAAATAGTTCTCTCTAGAATGGGTAACATTCGCCCTTCTGCACTTGTCATCGATAAGTCTCAATAAGAGTTGGAGGCACTCTCAAAGGTTTTCTTCGATAATCCTCATTGCTGGACCGCCAACTATCTCGATGGCACTAAACACCAAGTTGCATGCCATATTATTCTTTGTTGGTTCCATACAAAGAAGGCTTGGGTTGAGAATCTTCTCCCACAGGTACACATTGCTATGATTGCTTTGGTTTTAAGAACTACTTTTCGTGTGTTTCAATGAGCTTGGTAGTGATTAATGTCCCATGTGCTTGTGGATCAAGGTTCCATTGGATGAGCGTGATAAGGTATACGCATCCTTGTCCAATCTCATGCAATGTCCAATAGAATTGCAATTTGACGAGTTGTTTCAACAGCTACTACAGCTCTACTCCTCTCATCCAAACGTGGTATGATACATTACAAATGGATGGTGTGGAAAAGATTGTATATTGTGTACAAGATGTCCCAAGTTTGGTCGCATGTTTCCGCATGGTAATGTTGACACCACCAATCTAATTGAGAGACTATGGCAGTACATCAAGTACACTCTACTTGATGCCAAGATCAACATGTCTATATTGGATCTATTGCACGCCCTTGTTGGCAACTCATCATCAAGATCGAGAATGGGTGGAACCGCACTTGAGTTCTTCAAACAGAAGCAAGAGATAGGTAATCTGCTTAATTTTGAGTTGGAATGTTATTTATCATTTTGTTGTGATACATTATGTTCTTGAAAGGGACTATTTTCTCGTAGTTGACTCTAGGTGCTTCAAAGTCTATGGGGCGAGCAAGAGCCACACAGCTAGATTGGCAGCAGGGGAGAGGATAATCCAATAGTACAAGGTCGATCCCTTGTCTCTTCAAGTCATTCATGAGGGAACCATGCTCTTCAAAATGGAAAGTGCAACACAACAAGACAAATGGTATAATGTAACTGTGCAAGCAAACTATTGTGATTGTGCTAATTGGGTTGCAGATTGTAAACATCTCTATGGCTTGCGGCTCATCTTGAGGAGCTATTTTCCTCACTTTCATGAGGTTGTTCCCATCATCGATAGTGCATGGGCCTTTGATGACACACCACATAGTCCTTATGGTGATGAAAATCTAGTATTGGAGAGGCCATGCGCCAATGGAGGTGTGCAGAAAGAGGATATTGTGTCCTCTATTGAGGACTTCAGAGGGCTCCTCAAACGCATTGAGGTTGAGGTTTTGTCCTATAACTCAACACAAAGGGAAGTTTGTATGCGCCAATTAAAAAGTGCAAGGGAGTCTCTTATTCACATGTTTGCCCTACAAAGGGTGGGATCTATCAAGTCCAGGAAAATGTCACACAGACATGCTTGGGACATGGCAAGAGTGACCATCCTTGACCAAATGAGGAATGTGGATCCTCCTCACAACCAAAGCATTCCCACATCACAGGTGTATTGAGACGCAAGCATCAATGAGGAAGGGGCCACGTTAGGTTCAATGCAAAACCACACATATATTGTCTTCACTGCTGCACCAAAACATTCTTGGTGGACCCTTTGGTTGTTTTTTCATGTCACACTTGCCATGCATTGCTTCCCCTTACCTTACAGTACGCACCACATACAATGATATCTATCTTGATTGACCGGATGGTGCAACTCTATGACGAGAGTTAAGGGGCATTTGCACTATTTCTGATTGTGTATACAGCGATGAGAATGAGGAGCACCAGTTCACTCTCTCATTTCCCAATGGGTCAGTGGTGACACATGTACTCATGAGCAGCACACCCTCGAGGATGATGTAGTGCAAGACTCTCTTTGGAATTTGGATAGTCCTCGATACACATGTCGTATAGGATTTTGAGTAAACCTTACTATGTGGATCATTCTCTTACATTGCAAATTCATCGCATATTTTGTTTTTATGACTCGTGTATAATGAATAGAAAAACACATAATTTTTAGCATGGCACATGTTTTGTCTAGCGTGGGCGAGGCTCTCTAGTCAACATGCATGCTAATCTTGTTGCCCACTTGTAGTTACCAAGCATGCAAATGACACGTAAGAGTAAATACAATGTCATGGGTGTTGAATGTGGACACGCTTGAAAGTGATTCAAAGCAAGGGGGTGGCCAAGTTTAGGATGCATAGTTAACCCTTGTGTAAGGATTTTGGGTGGGTTCTTAGTTCTTGATTGGTACCCCTTAATGGGCCTCAAAAGGAAGGCCTGCAACTTCATCCTAGATTAGGTTTTCAATTTTCTAAAATTTTTAATAGTGTTGTGCACCTAAGAACAAACATCAACGCCTAAGATTTAGAAGCATTCCTCAATGGAAGTTGAGTAAGTTTGGGGGAAAATCATCTCAACTAGTATATGAACCCTTGTATTAGGGCTACATAACCTTATTTGTAGTGTAAATATTTGAGTTGAAAAGAGAAAATGCTAGCTACTATTAGACATCCTCTTTAGTTAGCAAATTGAGCTGTTTGTATGTGTACATAGTAGTTACCTAGTTGAATCGCCCCAAAAATTGAGGTGCAATAATACTTTTTATTAGCATTGTTTACTTGCATATAGGAATGTTAGAGTAGTTCCAAATGAAGTTGCAAACTCTATAATCCCCATTAGTAGAAATAATTAAGGAATCTAAATTGGTTATTTCATGTTAGCTTCACATATTGCCATGGAAGGTGCAAAAGTAGTGGATAAGGAAGTCATGTAGGAGTTTTATCCTTTAACTATGAAGGAAATAACCCATTTGTAGCATACATAATGTAAAATACAATGCCTACCATAGATTGTGGTAAAGTTTCAACAACCAGGGAACCAGTTGATACATATTGCATCAGACACCAAATCTTTCCATGTTGGCTCAACCAATCTATGTGCTCTATTTAAATAATTGAATGTCAACATTATTTTCCCCAACATCACCTTTCTTGAGTTACTTTATAAGAATGCTGCTACTTGGCTTGTTTAGTTATGAAGAAACAAAGGGCGTGCAAGTGATAAATTTTAAAGTGGTTTTGAAAGCAAAGTTTATTCTCAAGGATGTTGGCCAAAAGAACTTGGTGCCTTGGATTATCTCAATAGAAATTAAATTGAATTACCAAAAAAGTTAGCACGGTACAATTGTAGCATATATGCTTCAAATATAAATCAACACTCATGCTTAAGATTCTAGTAGTAATATGCTGCAAAAATGATCATCATTATGCATGATATTGGCATGCTTGTCTTGATTTGACCGAGTTATGGTTTTCAAAGTTTATTTTTTATACCAAGTCTACTTGCACATAGAACTTTGTAATATAGAAGTTTTTCAATCATTCTCATCAAAGCTATTTCCTCCTGACTTTTGTTTGATAAAGGCAATGATCATTAGGACCATGATTGTGAAATCCTTGGTAATATGGGCACTATCACAAGTCACCTTCAACTTCTGTTTCTTCATGAACATGATCAAGCTCTAGTTCTCACATGAGATCCATTTGTGCATATTTTCTCTTGTGCTTGGCAAATATTGCATCCTCCATAGTTGCTGCCTTAACAACCTTTAGGATCATCCCACCACCCTACTTCAAGATGCTTGGCCCATTTTCACGATAAGGATGATAGACAACCTTTTCATTTTCATCTTTTTGATTCATTGGTGCTATCCTTACATACACATGTTGCAATAGACGGGATATTTCATTGTTCATTATAAAATGACAAATTTTAATTCATGGGCTTGCACTTTGTAGTACTTAAAATGCTACTAAGAATTGATTATATGTGCATTCCATAGGCATAGTTTAATATTGTCAACAACAATGATATGCCATACTTTGGCCTCTATTGCAATGCAGATTAATTTTCAAGATTCACTATTGGATTGCTTGAATATTCTTTACTATAATAATATGCTGCATGATGTAATATTAAGCATGGCCTTAGTTCTTTTAGGGCCTCACATGATAAATATTGTATCTAAATTAGCTTGTTTTTGGGTTGTTTTCACAACATTCATTTTAATTATTTAATCATTTATTTTCATTAACTCTACCAAAACCTCAATTACCTTCCGTAAAGGTTGATACTGGCATCCATGACCCTCCTCTTCTTTTTGCTTCTTCTTTGTTTGTTAAAAATTTAACAAATTAATGTTTTTAGAAGTACCTTAACCATGGGTTATATTGAGCACTTCAACTTAATTCATTATGTTGTCCAACAATAATTTTAATCATGTTAAAAAAAAGTAAAGTTATTTGGTTAAACTCAACCATATTTTTATGCTATTAACCCATACTTGAATAAATAAATTATTTTAACCCCTTTTGGATTTTGGTAATTTTTTGTAACGTGTCCACCTGTTCCCTTCAGGACATGTCTTAGCAGTCCATCGGAAATGAGGTCTAGAAAGCTCCGCCCGGCACTCCCATGGAATGTTACGGGGTTTGTGATCTAGGACTTTCTATGTCTGCCACATAGCAGAAGTATTCTGGCCGTTCCCACTTAGGGCCGACCTGAATCAAGGTTTCCCCTAATGTCATTTCCTAAACGGCAACTAGCGTCAAACCCCGAGTAATCTACTTTACGTAGAAACACTAGGGCCGAAGCGGATTTATGCTGCACTTGGTTCAAGGAGAATGGGAAACGAGAGGGATGCAAGGCTCGACCTCTCCATAAGGCATAGTCCCATTCCGTTCCCCTAAAACTGCATAAACCAGGATTATTATAACCTAGACTCTAGGTCAGCGCCCTTGCTATTCATTTCCTTTGAGAAGATCTCCTTGTTGTCCTTTATGATTGAGAAAAGTTCCCGGCCAATCAGGACCACCCATCTGTAGGATGGACCCGTGGCCACATCCACCGCACTTTCCTCAGGTTGTTCTAGTTGTCTAATTACCTACCACATTTAGTTGGACATGCATCAAGCAGCTTTCTTAATTAGCCCGTTAGACACTGGCTGGTTCCTTCACATAATCTTAGCATTTGACATAGAAAAGTAGTGTCAAACAAGTTCCTTTTCAATAGGTTATCATATTTATCTTTGAAATACATTCATAAAGTCTAGCCCACAGGCTTATCCATAATCCACCCGAAGGGTATCCATAATCCGCCCGAAGGCTATCCAGCAATCCACAGGGATCACTAATCCAAGATTCCGCCCGTAGACTAGTATGCGGGCCTAGAGATCCAATACCGAGTCACATTGGCCTCTTGTGCAGGGCCTGGAAGGCAAGGGATTTACGGCCAGAGCCCCCCCTGGCAGCCAAGCGTCCTCCTGCTCCAAGTAGCACTCAACGGAGAGACCTCACGCGGCGGGTTTGGTCCACGTTCCCGGCGCGGCTAACAACCCCCTTGGTTAGGGTCAGGCAGACAGTCAAGGGTAACTGAGGTTGCCTCTCCCTTCAGGCCTTCAACCTGAAGTATTAGATATCTTTTCATCCTTTAGTTCCCTGAGCAAACAAAGCAAATAGTGCTCTCTAAACTGTTACAAGAACAATCATTTCTAGTGGTCGTTATTTGGCCAAATGCTAAGGAGTGAATCCTTCTCTCTGAATGCATCGAGCATTCGATCCGGGATCAATTGCAACTTGGCAAGATCCCCAAGGGTCTGTCTGTTCTCCCTTTTGTCCTTGGGTTAAGGCCGTACCCTATTAACCCAACTTAACCAATACCGTAGGTTTTATTAACAGTAAATCATGGCGACCGTGTTGCTCCAAATTATTGATTGGTCCTTTGCTTCCAAGAAAATACCTAATTCCCTTATCTTGGCAATTTTATAACAAGATGACTACTCATCCACTTGCAAGTTAATCTTGAGCAAGAATTTGGCAATCTCATTCCGAGGAATTGGCCATTCTCTTGTGATCAAACCACAAGATCATGCGACGTTGCAACTTGTTGCACAAATGTCGCATCTAATCCATGTGACTATTTCACCCATCAAATGACATCTTCTAATCACAAAATCATGATTAGATAAGAAATAGGGTTTAGGGTGTCTTCATATCCAATCCATTACCGATTGCACTAGGCTGACATCGTTTGGGTCCTAAGGGTTCCAACTCAATCTGAGTTTCATCTTTTTAATGAGTGATCTTTAGGGTAGAAACCCTAGATCATTTCTTGCAAGTACGTCCAATTGTCCCTACATTCCATGAATGTGGGTAGGACTTTAGGGTATGAGAGTTTTGACTTGGCAATAAGTGCGACTAGGTCAAGTCCTTAACGTGCTAAACCCTAGTTAGCACTTGGGGTATATTGTATCGATTTAACCATCATATGCGAATCCTTTACGGTTTAGGTGTTTTAGGTAATCCAATTTACTTGTCTTACGACAAGGACGGACTATTCCTAAAGATATTGTCTTGATCAAAGAGGGGAAAAACTAGTTGCATTATGTTACAATTCACGTAAGCATGCGACTCATGACCTCTACGTACAACTAGATTTGCAATCCCTAACTCTTCTTGTTAAGACCAAACACATGTTAAGTTACAGCATAATTTCCATTGATCTTGCTAGGACATGCATTCGCGATTCATGCCACTAAGCTTTTAAGATTTTACGCTTGAATGAACCATGCAGACTTTTCCTAATTACATCTCTGAATGAAATTATTTGTGCGATGAACGTGCATTATGCAACCTTTCCTAACTACTACGCAATTAAATGAGATTTATGCCAATTGAAGCTAGAGTTAACCTACTTCATGTAGCCCCTAGAATCTTTCAATGCCTTGCAATTTCCTATGGTTGATAACTATTTTCTTAAATGATTCATTACGAAGAAGATTTGTCTAAAAATTGTGACATGCGACTTAATCTTTCCATGCATAATCAAAGGTGTACTACAATAATCTCGACTTTGTAATGATAGTCATTCCTTGTTCTAGATTCGTTACTTTGCAATGCACAAAAGAAAGTTGCTAAAAATGCATAGACACCTGATGTTCTTTTTCGTTCATTCCATTGAAAAATAGAAATGGCCAATCTTCAATCGTGAGTTACTTCTTTTAAAAATAGCCAATGTATTTCATTCACATCAAACTAGGTAGACTTGACAAGCATAAGTGCATCCTAATTCCATGAATTAACCATGCATAATTGCAATACTTCGACATAAATAAAAAATAGGAAGAAAACCTAGACTTGTGGATTCGGTGAAATATCCACATGAATATTAGGAGATGATCCTCCTGCGGTTGCGCCTTGTGACTTTTTAGGGGCCATCATGAATTCGACCTCCGGTTAGCCTTCACAGATTTGAATTACTTGCCTTGGTTTGCAGCCTTATGATCTTTGGCCGTCTCCTTCGTACGTGCAATTCCCTTTGAGATATGGCTCCTTAATAGAAGTACCGACTTGCGGAATTTGGCTTTGGAAGGCCTTAAGGTTCTAGTGAAGGCCCTTGCGGAAACAAAGGCTTGAGAGCTATTCTTCTCCTTGAAATTCCAAGGGAAAAAGGGGTAGGAACACACTTATGTTGAATCCAATGGGGAGGGAGTCTAAGGAAGCCCTCTTCTTTTCCACAAAGACCCAGGCGTAAGGATGGGCTTATGGGGGGATCTAGTGAGAAGGGAGTTTATAGGCTTCCTCCTCTTCTTTTCAAATCCCGAACTAGGGATGATTGGTGGGAAGGGCTTTGTAGCTTCCTCTCCTTCAAAGTCCCGAAAAGGGCTTATTGGGGAACTAATGGGAAGGCCTTATAGGCTTCCTCTTCGAAGCTCCGGAGAAAAAATGACCTTTTTGAGAATTCAATGGAAGGGGGGCTTAAATCCCGGGGTAAAATGGACTTTATGGGGGATCCAAGGGGAAGGGGGCTTAGAGAAGCTCCCTTAGAAGCTTCTAAGAAGCTTCAAGGGGGGGTGGGGTGCTGAACCTACGTGGAAAAGGAAAAGCCCATAGTGGAAGAGAAGGGATGGCGTCCAGCAACAGGCGGCGTGTGAGGATGGCAGCTGATGTCCAATGGGGGCACGCACGGCAGCTGGCGGCTTGAACAGGCGGCGACCTCCACTCTCTCTCCACGACGGCCTCCTGCAATGACACAGCCTCTCCCTTCCTCCTACACGTCCATTACTTCCCCCCAAAGGGGGGGTTTTATAGTCTGGGGGAGAGGGGATCTCCCCCCCACATGGTACCTTCCATAGCCCTCTCCCCCCCACCTCCTCATGTTGCCCTTACTAGCCCATCCCCTTCCCTCAGCCACGCATCGGCTGGGGAAGGTAATTTTTTTTTTTTTTGCAATAATTCCACCTTCATCCCCTTAACCTCCTCCCAAGAGGGAGTTCTCCTACAGTTTTGAAGCCCGGACTCGGTTTGCCAGTGCGGAGGTCATGATTCCTCGCGTACGGTTTACAGGTTGCACTGCTGGTAACTCCAATGCCAGAAATAACCTTTGCATGAGTTTCACGCGGGGTGTAGAAAGTCGGACTAGTAATATTTTTCAAACAAAAATATTACATTATCTTCCCCTTGGAGGAATCAAGATGTCCTCATCTCAAGATGAATTGGGGATATTGTTGGTTGAGAGTGCTCTCATCCATCCAAGTGGCATCCTCCTCAGGATAATCTTTCCACTGGACGAGGCATTCTCTCAAGGTTCTGGATCTCAGTTGTCTCTCACTAACATCTAAGATCCTGTTAGGCTGTAGCTCAAGACTCCTTGGCTAGGCATTATAACTTGTTGGTCATCAAGTACATGGCTAGGATTAGTGTTAACCGTTAGACGAACAAGGTGGAAAATCGAAAAAAGCTAAAGCAGAAGACAAAGGCTAAGGCAAAAGTGAAACGGAAGACGAAGGCGGGCCAAGAAAAATATGGAAGCACAAGAAATGCAGAAAAGTCCTAAATAAAGGAAAAGGGCGCACAAGAAAAAGCACGAATCAATACTTTTGTAAAAGAGTGCAAGCGCATCATGGTTTAATTTAAAGAGCACCGGGCTCTCACCCGTGCAATTTGTAAATGTAGACGGGCAGTGGAAAGGAAGCCAGGAAGATAGAAGGACAATGGGAAAAAGGGCCTAGGCTATGGCCGGCCATGTAAAAAAGGGGAAAAGGGGATGACCACCCAAAAGGGATTTAGGGTTTTGTATATAAAGTTGAAAAGTGAATGAGAAGCTCATTCTTGTGTCTAGCAAAAAGTGGCTCTCCTCCTCTTCTTCTTCTTCTCGTTCTTGCTTGCTTGATCTTGTTCTTGAGAGAAGGAGTGTGAGAGTGTGAGGGAGTGAGTGTGTGAGGGTGAGGGACCAAGGAGGAGAAGCTCTCCATCTTCTCCTCTCTTCTTATCTTGTCTTGTCTTCTCTTCTCTTGCTCGCGGTGATGGAGCTTGGATCGTGGAGCTTGAGGATGGAACTTGCTTGAGACTTGCACTTGGATCGTGGAGCTACCGGAGTGTGCGGGAGAGGAGGTAACTCGATCGGCATGGAGGTAAGCTCACTACACCCGTAGATGTGGATGGCGCGTCGGCTATGTGAGAGGGTGCCATTAGTGCTCGGCTTGGAACACTTGAAGCAATAAGCAGTCCGTGGATCTTGGCGGCTGAGCGAAAGCTCCCACATTTTGGTTCCGTTTTGCCAAGACAATCGGATTCAAGCCTTGAGCACTTGCATGCTTTGAATCGAGCATCGAAGTAAGGGTTTTCCCCGAACCGGTGCTTGAGATAGGTAGGAAGTGAGGGGATTGAAGATTGTATTCGATCACCTTGGCAGTAAGTTTTTTGATTTTTTGAGATTTATGTTGTGAGATGTAGTGTAGGTATTTACTTTGTGATTTGGATGCATTAGGGTAGGAAAAAACAAAGAAAAAGAAGAAAAACAAGCATCAGGGTTTCTGCTGTCATAACAGGGCATGAGGGTTTGATTCATTTGCCGATTTGCATTTTGGAGTTTATTGGCTATTCCAGGTATATACAACTCTTCCCCTTCACCCATAGCTTTGATCTGGAGGTGTGTATGGCAGGCTGTGACTTGAATCGTGTGATTCGAGAGATTTATCGTCGCGCTGGTAAAAAACGAGCCACGCTCGGCATGTCCGAGTGACGACGATTCTGGGCCGAGTCCCAAAATTGGCCCTTGGCCCACTACCACTTTGACCACTTGACTCGGTCCACCTGACTCAGCCCTCAGAATGCTCAGCCACTCGGCCCTTGGCCCGCCTGACTCAGCCCAAAAACTCATTTGGCTCAGCCAGCTGACTCAGCCCATTCACATTCGGCCCTCGGCCCAGACGACTGGGCCTACTTGGACTCGGCCCGTCTGAGCGATCCACTTGGCCCAACAGACATGGTCCTCAAACATCCAGATTCAGCCCTCGGCCCGTCGGCCGGCCGAATTTGGCACTCGGCCCAAAAACTGCAATTTTTTGAGAATTCCATTTTGGCCAGAAACTGAGTTGCCACCACCAAAATAGACTCTAGAAATCGTATAGAGCCAAAGGCAGATCATAGATCTATCACTAGGCTACAATCCACAGCAAATAGTCTAAAAATTAGCTACCAGAGGTCCTCCCAATCATGCAAGGTATTTACCGTAACAGCCCTTCAGGCTGAGGGGGATTGCCCCCGGGAGGCTGGAGAGAAAATGCGCGCCGCAACAGGTCCTCCGGATTAGGCCCTAGTGTAGTAATGGCTCTACACAAGCATAGATCTTCACTTGCAAAGCAGCAAACAGAAGCCTATACCCAAACAAAGACAAACAAAGACCCTAGAACCTTAACAGGCCAATCTAGCCATCAAGGGCAAAAAGGCCACACCACAAGAGCACATGTACATTGTGTTCAAACTGCTTCTAGTCAAAGCAGAATGCAACATCATCAAGCTATCAATGTGAGGATGACTAGACATGACAGTCCTGATGATAGATGCGAGGATGACTAGACATGACAGTCCTGACGATAGATGTACCTTGAGTAGCGTTACATAGATGACCCAAGACCTCAGTAGAGAATCCACGTCTGACTGTGCAGTTAGCGACTCAAAGGCATGTATCAAAAGGCTTGAAGCTATAAACCAAGACCCAGAAGATGAAGACATAGTGCCACCTGCTTATCTTAGGGTCAAACTCAGCGCAAAAAGAGAGCATAGTGTTGATGCTCTCATTGATGAAGGAGCAGTTTTCAATATCTTGACTTACGAAGCATGGACTCTACTAGGTCAACCAGAGCTCAAAGCGACTGATGCAACTCTTAATCCTTACGGGGAACCCCCACACTTCTAGGGAAGTGCAGAGTCCTTGTAACTATTGAAACAGAAAGCTTGCCAGTCTTGTTCTATGTTCCTCCAAATAGCGAGAATTGTGGAAAGGAAATGCTCCTAGGAAGGCCCTTCAAAAAGGTAACCAAGTGTGAAGCTGACTATATAGCATAGAGGATACACCTAACACTACCAGGTGTGAGGATAATCACGACTTTTAGCAAGGGTGACCTCACCAAACCTCAAGGGAAGGGTAAGGAGCATTCTGACATACCAAGCAAGCCTAGTAATGAGAGCAAGGAGTTGTTGAAAGAGTTGATACAAGTGCAGGTTGAACAGAGAGAACCAGTGAGTGAGGCCATACTTGAAACAAAAGGGTTAGGAGACAAGGCCAAGGATAGGGTTTGGACTTACAAATATCGTAGAAGACCACGAAAGAAGCCCAAGCCTTATAGACGAAGGCATCGATGGAGAGCTAGTACAACGCCACGATGGATATCCAAGGCATTGCTTCGTGCTCAAGGGTATTATGCAGGCAACCAATGGATTTGGGTGCCAAAACCCCCTGCTAAACCACCTTTGTCAAAATCCCAAAATCTGTCAAAAACAAAGAGGTGTAGGAGGAAACCTAAACGAAAATCCAAGTCTCGAACAAAAAATATTGGAGTGATTGAGCCCCTCACGATTGAAATCAAGAAACCAAACATGACTTATCAAAAAGTAGATCCTCAGCCTAGCATGCTTAGCAAGCAGATATCAGAGGTAACTATTGAGCATGCACAAGGTCCACTAGTGCCCAAGGAGCCTTTGACTTCCTAAGAGGATAATGAGCACCACAAGCACAACATTGCTTAAGGTAAGGCTGATTGCTCAACAAAGCTAATGACAGAATCGTCTAACAATCACGAGCAAATTATCCTAGTCAGTGCCAAGCCCACATAGGAGTCCCAAATCTCCTACATCCTCTTCACCTAAATGGACACGGGAAGCACGGCAACAGTAGCCTCGTGCCACTGCTCAATCTATACAAGTGAATGCACAACAAGAAACAAAAGACACGACCACTTCTGATCTGCCTAAGGACTTGGCACCGCAATCTACCAATGGTAGCCAGTCCACTGAACTAGCCACCACTACTTCCAATCCGGGATCACAGCAATCACAGCCCTTGGCTATGACAATGCCCCTTGCGGAACGTGTCCTTAGCAGTTTACCTATGAAGGAGGTGTCTCAACTAACTTCCTTGACAACTCCAGCACTTCCAAAGTGCCTAAATCCTAGGCTAGCGGAGTTAAACACATGGGAATTGGCTGAAGAGCTAGAATCTCCAAAAAGGGAGGTAGTTGTACCCTCACAACCTAGCAAGGCTATTCAGCAGGCCACGGCTATGTCCCATGAGGATACACCAAAGCAGGAGAAAGTTGAGGCCCAACCAAGCACATCAACGACGGCAGCTGACCTAGTCCAGGGTCTTGAGTCATTACGTTATGCACCTTCACTGACCAAGAAAAAGAGGAGAAAACAGTAAAAACAATAGCAGCTACAGGTGGTTGTGGACCCCAAAAGCATTGAGACCAAGAGCGCTGGAGAGCTGGGGAATAAAGCATCAAGTTCATCCACCAATGAACCCATTGATGTCTCTCCTAATAGCAGTGAAACCTCAGACACATCCGTGTGCTCTGAAAAATCAAAGCAATCGTTGCCATCAACAATTGCTTCCAACACTCAATCCACTGACAATAGAACTCGCATTGACCAATCAAGAGTGGATGCAACGCTATCACAATAGGGTGACACATCTATACCAGTCAGATCCAAGGAGAACCATGACAAAATAGCAACAAAACCTCAGGAAAAACGCACAATCCCCGAGAGCATAAGCAATCCTAGTGTTGACCAATCTTGCTCATCTAGGCCTGAGCCCCCAGCTATGCTAAAGCCTAGGCAAACTCCTAGAACCTTGCATGAGATAGCAACCGAGCAAGCCCTCGTTGAACATAGAAGTGTCATAGAATGCTTAACGGAGTTGGATGCTAAGCTCAAGGTGTTCGCACGTGTCTACATCCTTGCGGATATGGGTGCATTCCCTAAGGAGCAGCTTGGAGAATACTTGCCATTTTTCCTATCCTGAGAAGAGCAAGAACATCTTAATGAGCACTATGATAGGCTCCTGCATGAACACATGCGACTCATCTCTGACGAGGAAGCCGATGAACTAGGCTTGACTGTAACATTCAATGATGTGCTCTACCAACCAAATCTCTTAGAGATAGAGCAACTAAAGCGACAATCGAAGGGTCAAAGTAAATTTGAGAAACATTGGTTTGAAACCGTGTTGCAACAGCCGAATTAGGAGCCCAAATCATGACAGACTCAGAAGAGCGATTGGCCAAATGGCGGTCTCAAAGAGACCCAACCTATGTGGCGCCAACTTCCTTTCAAGTGCTAACTGCCATTCGGGGTACAAACTTAGCTGGAACTAGGCAAGAGAACTCTTTGGGTGATAAGGTTCTCATTGAGCAGGAGCTACATGTTGCCAGTAGACTCAGACAAGGTTCAATGCTACTCGATGTTGCAAAATATCTATCGATATTGAGTAAGCTACCACGATTACTAGATGCGTGTACCACACTTTAGTACAATCTAGAGTTCTACAATTGGCTTTTATCCTCATGAAGTGACATGGATTCGTAAATATGTATATAAATAAACAATGATTTTTGTGTGACTCTGTATAGACAGTATCAACACACACAAGCAATGATAGTCAAGCGCAGGGAGAAGAGTTGGGTTTGACACGCTAAGCTCCTCAGGTCCTCCTCTCATCACACATTTAAAGTCGTGTGACCATTCCCACCTCCAAGTGAAGGGCATGCGACCCTCATTACCACTATAGGAAGCCTTGACCAACAACTCTGATGGTGTAGACGGGGTACCGTCCCTTTCTATACACCTCTCCCTCTTTTTGGTCTATCCTCCCGAGGATGAGCCCTGCCCCACTCCATGACAACTAGTCCACACAACTTAGCATAAGCCAATATCTGCTAATGGATGGAGGCAAAACGAACATCATCATGGGAGCCATCCCTCTACAACAAACACTGCATGCCTCACCTCTCCCCTCCTCATCATATGCGCTTGATAACCCACTGTATAATCCCTTCCATGCAAATAGTTTTATCCTGCCTCGAGGCCTAATCCTTGGTTTGCATTTTGTAGGTCCCCCTACAATAGCCGACATGGAGCACCCAATGCAGTTGGCTTGCAAGGACGCTATCCACTGTCGAAGGGAGCATGTAGCAAAAGCGCCTCCGCCAGAACGCTACGTATCTACCCTTAAAAGGTATGTAAAGAGATGAAGTGACACCAGCCCGGATGTAGGCCAAAAGATCCCGAGGCCAGGGGAATAGAAGCTCAAGGGAACACACAGGGCGTGGAAACACTAGCCGTGCAGGCTCCTACCAGACGCTCGAGCACCAGGTGCTCGAAAGAGGAGAGGGTAGCTCGAGACAAGCAAGAATTTGACGCATTGTTTAAAAGCATTCTGGAAACAGTTGCGGCCACCAAGGACTACACCATTCGGGTCCTAGCCGACATTTTTCCCTCCCAGCCTCACAAGAGCCCCTCACCAGCATAGCCTCAGTCGCCCGACCACCCAGACTCGCCCCCCTTGTACAAATAGAGTAGCCCCATGTTGTATAAAAGGTTTATCAAATGCTACATGGCCATGACTTTTTGTCTTTAAATGGTTAAGTGTTGAAATGTTTCCCAATTGTACAAACTTTTCATATCTGCGTTTAATATATTTCACATCTTTAGTAAAAGAAAAACCTAATCAAGCACAGGTGATAAGTATCTAAGTCAACACCATGGAATTCAGATAAGTGATGTCTCCTTGTGTTACACTGGTTTATTATAGTTGTGGCATATACCATGCAAGTACTCTCATGAAGTGACAAGTGGATGCAGGATGATACAGGTCTTTGTGCGAAAGTATTCAATGCCTGATCACCACAAGACCATCGATCCCACAAAGAGCCACGACAAATCCATACTCACGAAAGCAACAAATCACCCTTGCCGACCACCCACATCGCATGGCCCAAAGCATATTCATGGGCTACGCTCTCTTTCTGGGTCAAGCTCTATAGTTGGCTCACATCAGTTGTTACCTCAATTGTACCAACATCGTGTGTCCCAAAGAGGTTTGCAATATCTCAAGTGTATCTCCCCATCTCAACAATTGCTTCTCTAACAACGAGGCTAGGGCACAATCATCACTATAATATCCATTTCCTGAGCCTTCGAAGCTTGACATTTTCCAACCCATTAAAAGGCTGATAGCCTTAACATATTGCAATGGTTGTACTCAGGCAAGTCCAAAAAAAAAAAGGAGAAAAGAGAAGAGAAAGAAAGAAGGAAAGAAAAAAGCACAAGAAAAAGAAACAAAAAAGAAAACAGAAAAGAAAAAAAGAAAAGAAAAGAAACGAACGAAAATATAAGAAGCACCCACGATTGTCAAGATTGTGGGAGAGAAGGAAGGAGTCTCACTTGTAGCTTTCTTGCTTGCACAATGGGGAAATACACACAAAGGTGGAGGTTGAAAACAGTTTTCCTCTTCTTAGTTGTGTAAGCCAAAAGAACTCAAGTACATAGAAATAGAAGAACCCTATATATGGGTCTCAAACCAAACTCAACTAATTAAGGTGGCATACTAACTAAGCCATGAACTAGAGTAGATAAGGATAACTGTCATCTAGCTATTATTCATGGGCGGTGCAACTGACAAGTCGATGACATAAATGCACAACGATCACCCTGACATATCACGAGTGGAGCTCGATATCTCAACACTCCCCCTGAGCTCAATCACAATTCCTGCACACCAAGCAGGTCTCTGAACTTGCACAGCTTCTCTGCGCCCAATGCCTTTGTAAATATGTCAGCTACCTAATCCTCTGTGCTGACATAAACTAGATCAATAAGACCTAGTAAAACCCTCTTCCGCGTATAGTGATAATGCACCTCAATGTGCTTTGTTCTAGCATGATAGTCTGGGTTATTTGCCAAGTGTATACTACTCATGTTGTCACAATAAATGACAACTGCCCCATCTGTAGGCTGATGCATATCATAAAGTAGCTTATGCAACCAAGCTACCTCACATGTAGCCATTGTTGCACCCCTATACTCATCCTCTATGCTCGACAAGGCAACTGTAGGTTGTTTCTTGCTGCTCCAAGTGACTGCAGCACTCCCAAAAGAGAACACATATCCATTGGTAGATCATCTATCAGAAATACTACCAGCCCAATCAGCATCAGTGTATCCATGCAACTGTATCTGAACCCCAGTCTCATAAAGTAGTCCATACTGCAATGTGGACTTCACATACCTGAGTATGCATCTAGCCGCATCCAAATGTAGTTTCCTTGGAGCCTGCATAAATTGACTTACCAATCCAATAGCATAGCTCAAATCTGGCCTGGTAATAGTCATATAAATCAAACTTCCTACTATGCATCTGTACATAGTAGGGTCTTCCAGAAGCTCATCTGCATCTGCGCTCAGCTTCACATTCTGCTCCAAAGGAACTGAAATAGGCTTACAACCTGTCATCCCATATTTGGACAGCATGTCCAATCCATACTGCCTCTGCAAGAGCCGTATCCCACTTGGTGATCTAATCACCTCAATGCCTAAGAAATAACGCAGCTCTCCCAAATCCTTCATCTCAAACTTCTGCTTCAATAGCATTTTCACATGAAGGATATCTTCATCACTGTCACCTGTCATAATCAAATCATCAACATAAATGACAAGTAGCATAATACATTTCTCTGTTTTTCTCACATAAAGTGAGAAATTTGCCTTGGAAATCTGAAAGCCAATAGTGACAAGATATTGTCCTATCTTGTCAGACCATGCTCT
The DNA here is from genome assembly GCF_053477565.2 of Lygodium microphyllum. Taxonomy (NCBI): domain Eukaryota; kingdom Viridiplantae; phylum Streptophyta; class Polypodiopsida; order Schizaeales; family Lygodiaceae; genus Lygodium; species Lygodium microphyllum. The sequence goes on from NC_141156.1 coordinate 130,773,688, forward strand.
AGGTGGTTGCTTCAAGCCATACAAGGCTTTCTTCAACCTACAAATAAACTTAGGATGAACAGCATGCACATAACCTGGTGGCTACTCCATATATATATCTTCTTGCAAATCACCATGTAAGAAGGCATTCTTTACATCCATCTGATGTAAAGACCATTCCTTTGATGCAGCCATAGCAATGACTGCTCTTATGATTTCCATCCTTGCAACCGGACTGAATGTTTCTTCATAATCAATGCCATATGTTTGTGCATACCCCTTGACTACTAATCTTGCCTTGTATCTATTCACAGAACCATCTGCATTGTGCTTCACTTTATAAACCCACTTACAACCAATTGCATTCTTATCTTTAGGCAAAGGTACCAATTCCCATGTAGCATTTGCTTCCAAGGCATCCATTTCTTCATCCATGGCTTTCTCCCATTTTTCTTTTCCCATGGCTTGCTCAAAAGAAGTGGGTTCTGGTTCCTCTATCACTTTGACCATATAGGCATAGTGAATGGCTGTAAATCCATCATATTTCAGCCTGTTCACAGGATACCTAGCTCTGGTAGACCTGCGCAAAGTAGGATCACTCCCAGGTGCTCTCAAAACATCCCTGGTCTTCCTTACTCCAGGTGTAACAATAGAAGGAATACCCAACTCATCATCAATGCTCTGTTCTGAGCCACTAGATTCACAATCCACATAAGAGTGACCTGCATTCACATCAAACATGGGCATATCTACCTTCTCTTTTCCTTTTCGTGAAACCTCCATACCACTATCTACATTATTTTGAGGAGATTCTCCTAATCTCAATCTACCTGTCCATGGCAAAGAATGTGAACCACTGCTAGAGGTTGCTCCATGTCCACTAATATCTTGTGACTGCTGCTGTGAATTCTATGCAGCATTACCATTCTGTGCATCTATATTATCAATCACATTTACTGGTTTATACCAGCTACTTATTTCATCAAAAACAACATCTCTGCTCATTGTAAACTTATGAGTAGAAGGGTTATAGCATCTATACCTTTTTTGCTGCAGAGAATAACCAATAAAGATGCACTTCTCAGCTTTTGGATCCAACTTGGATCTCAACTCATCTAGCACATGAACATAAGCAATGCAACCAAAAATTTTCAAATGAGAAATATCTGGTTTCCTACCAATATACCTCTCCTTTGGAGTCATGCCATGTATTGCTGTAGTGGGAGTCATGTTCATTATGTAGACTGCTGTAGCAAACAACTGCCTCAGCCCAGTAAAAATCTGACAAGTCTTTTTCATTGAGCATGGCACGAGATACCTCTCCAATATGCATGTTTTTTCAATCTGCAATTCCATTTTGTTGTGGGGTATGACTACATGAATATTGCTTCTTTATGCCATGCTCCTACAAGAACCTTGTAAACTCATTTGAGAGATACTCTCCCCCTCCATCTAACCTTAGGCATTTTATTTGCAGGCCTGTTTCTTTTTCAACCATAGCTTTAAGAGTTTTGAAATACCCAAAAACTTCACTTTTCTTTTTCATAAAATACACCCAAACTTTTCTGCTATAGTCATCAATAAAAGTGACAAAATAATGACAGCCTCCAAGAGATGCAGCTTTAATAGTCCACACATCAGAGTGGATTAATTCCAATGGCTTCTTACTCTCTTGAACATGTCTAGGAAATGGTTTCCTTGCCTGTTTTCCAAATTGACAGGCTTCACATACCTTATGCATTTTTGCAACCTTGAATTTAGGCTATCCTGCAACAATATTTTGGGCTTGCATTGATTTAAGTCGCTGTACATTAACATGACCAATGCGTTTATGCCAGATATTAATATCTGCAACTACACCGGTCCCATGTGCAAACATTGCTGCACTCAATTCAGGCATGTCTGCATCCAACGTAAACATTCTACCCTTCTTCTTTCCTTTTTCTATCAAGCGACCTTTATTTTTCATATCCTCAACAAAGCATCCATGAGAATTAAATCTGACCTACAAGCCCTGCTCAACCATTTGACCAACAGAAACCAGGTTCTTGGTGATATTTGGGACATGAAATACATCCGACAAGTATTTCTTTTTCCCATCCTACATAGACAAAGGAAATTTTCCAATCTGCACAATAGGATGTGCAGTATCATCACCAATCTCCACAAATCCTGGTTTTTTCATTTTTCTTGCATCCTGCATCCATTCTGCATGACCTGTCATGTGGTTTGATGCACTTGAGTCAACATACCACACATCATTTCTTTCTTCTACACTTGTCACAGAATTGGTCATGTGTTGCACCATAAACAAATGCTCATTTCTGTCATCACCCTGTCTATAGAAGATGCATAATTCCCTTGTTGCAATTTTCCATTCATGATGTCATTCTACTTTTTATAGCAGTCTTTAGCCATATGACCCATTTTACCACAGTAGTAGCATTCAACATTGCTGTTTGCATTTTGGCCTCTTTACCATCCACCATGACCTCTTTGGCTCCCCCTGCCTCTAGAGTTACCACGTCCTCCTCCATAGGACTGGTTTTCTTGAGTTTGCTACATATTTTGATTTCTACCACGGCCTCCAGATCAGCCTCCTCTACCTCTGCCTCTACCTCTTCCAGCATTTGAGTAGAAGACAGCTTCTTTTGAAGTTCCTCCTGAAGAAGATGCACCACCATTTCTCTGCTCCTTAGAAATTAGAAGAGCAATCAACTCCTCAAAATCAGGAAAAATCTTTCACGAACAAAAATGGATGTTCCGAACTGTGCATAATCCTTTCCTAGACCATTCAAGGTCACAGAAACTAAATCATCATCTTCCACTGGCGACCCAATGGAAGCAAGTGCATCTGCAATCTTCTTCACCTTCATGTGGTAGTCATTGATGCTCATACTTTCTCTTTGCACATTGTGCAACTCTTGCTTGAGCTGCATTTTCTTGGCTTGCGTATTTGTGCTATACATTTTTTACAAAGTATCCCATGCCTCCTTTGGCATACTTGCATCTTGAATATGCACAATCATAGAGTCTGAAATGCTGATAGACAGCCAGTACATAACTTTCCTGGCTCTCTCATGCCATGCTTTAAATGCCTGCATTTGCTATTGATTGGGAACATCAGGAAGAACTGGTTCTTCTTCATTTCCTGCAACGAATTCCCAATATCCTTTTCCCATAAGGAAATTCGTCATTCTAAACTTCCATACTTGGAAGTTATTCTTGTCAAGCTTTTCTGTGACAATCTGTGAAAGAGAATCAAACGCCATTACAGAACACTGCAAAAAAATTTGTCACTGCAAAGAACACAGCTTTAGTCTCACAAGGGCAAATCTGCAAAACTAACAAAAGTGGTATTTGACCACATAGTCACTTTCTAGTGACGATTTTGCATCAACAGGCAACAAGGATGATTCTGTAACTCCCAATGTCTCTGCACACAGACATATGATGCAATTTCTACAGTAACTTTTCACTGACCTGTAAAACAGTGGTCGCACAGCATAAAATTGGGCCTTTTCCTGAGTGCGTGCAGAAAACTTCCGCCTCCAAAACAGGCCCCGAAATGGCCTCAAATAAAAAAAACAGAGCAACCAAGGGCTAAAGCACTATCCTGCAGCATATACCGCCCTCTTGCTACACCGCGAAGGGCATCTCAATCTGAGACAATGCACTCTTGCACTTTCCGGCTGTGCTACCTGCAGAGACTTGCTCCCAAAAAAGAAAAATGAAAGCAACACTGATCCTCTTACCAGAACACTGCGAACTTGGTTTTCTTTCTTAAGCTCCTTACCACGAACAAGGCTCTGATACCATGTCAAGATTGTGGGAGAGAAGGAAGGAGTCTCACTTGTAGCTTTCTTGCTTGCACAATGGGGGAATACACACAAAGGTGGAGGCTGAAAATATTCTTCCTCTTCTTAGTTGTGTAAGCCAAAAGAACTCAAGTACATAAAAATAGAAGAACCCTATATATGGGTCTCAAACCAAACTCAACTAACTAAGGTGGCATACTAACTGAGCCACGAACTAGAGTAGATAAGGATAGATGTCATCTAGTTATTATTCATGGGCGGTGCAACTGACAAGTCGGTGACATAAATGCACAATGGTCACCCTAGCATATCACGAGTGGAGCTCGATATCTCAACAACGATCACATCACAGCACCTAGGGGTCCTCAAATTAGGTACGTCCAGTGACCTTGGTCAACTGGCTCCGTCCCTAGTCCCCTAGCCTTTTTAGTATCACCCACAATTGTTCAGGGCACATCAAGGGCAGGACATACCTAGGGAGCTTGTCTCGTCTATGGTTAGACCTGTCGCCCTGACCCACTTCACAATTCCCTCTTGCACTCTGCCTTAATACCATTGCAATCAATTGCGGTAAGTACTGCATGATTGGCCATGAAAAGTACATCGTCCTCATCAAGCAAGTCTAATAGCTTCCAGCTTATCGAAAGTGCGGTGTCCCTATATTCAATTATGCTACGTCATGCAGTCACAATGCAAAGGATGTCTCATATACCTTCACGTGTACTTCTCAACATGGACAACTTTGCTTCATCCACACATTGTTACGAGTCTTCTTACTACGTAATATCTAAGTATGCATGAGCACTCACATAATATCTACACTGAAGTATATACATAGTTTGGGTTCTCAAGTGCAGGACAATGCTCTCAGCTTGCTTAGATTTCGACCTGTCTCCCAAACTAATTGCACTATGTCTTGTGCACAATAGAGAAGACTAGCACTACCCCTAGCGAGAGACCACTATGAGAGGTTTTCAATTGCAGGTATTGAAGACTCCAACAACAATGTCATTCGCTCTTCATCGACACCCAACTCTGAATTCTTATCCTTTATCGTCTTGTAGGCCTACCAAGAATCCCCAACAAAGAACAGCCCTACCACCAACTCCAACAACCCTACCACCAGCCACCTAGGCCACCAACGTGTCCCCAACGACCTTCCTCCACACCACCACCAACACTCCTCCATGGCAACCACCAATGTCCCTACCACCCACATCTTCGGTGCATGCTAAAGCCTGCTACCTACAATGCTGAGTGCCATGGGACTGGCACTCATCTAGGAGGGGGGTAATGTTAACTATTAGACGAACAAGGCAAAAAATCTGAAAAAGCTAAAGCAGAAGACAAAGGCCAAGGCAAAAGTGAAACGAAAGACGAAGGTGTGCCAAGAAAAATATGGAAGCATAAGAAATGCAGAAAAGTCCTAAATAAAGGAAAAGGGTGCACAAGAAAAAGCACAAATCGATACTTTTGTAAAAGAGCACAAGCGCATCATGGTTTAATTTAAAGAGCGCCGGGCTCTCATCCGTGCAATTTGTAAATGTAGACGAGCGGTGGAAAGGAAGCTAGGAAGATAGAAGGACAACGGGAAAAATGGCCTAGGCTACGGTCGGCCATGTAAAAAAGGGAAAAAGGGGATGATCGCCCAAAAGGGATTTAGGGTTTTGTATATAAAGTTGAAAAGTGAATGAGAAGCTCATTCTTGTATGTGGCAAAAAGTGGCTCTCCTCTTCTTCTTCTTCTTCTTCTTCTTCTTACTTGCTTGAGCTTGTGCTTGAGAGAGGGAGTGTGAGAGTGTGAGGGAGTGAGTGTGTGAGGGTGAGGGACTAAGGAGGAGAAGCTCTCCATCTTCTCCTCTCTTCTTCTCTTCTCTTCTCTTCTCTTCTCTTCTCTTCTCTTCTCTTGCTCGTGGTGATGGAGCTTGGAGCGTGGAGCTTGAGGATGGAGCTTGCTTGAGGCTTGCACTTGGATCGTGGAGCTACCGGAGTGCGCAGGAGAGGAGATAACTCGATCGGCATGGAGGTAAGCTCACTACATCCATAGATATGGACGGTGCATCGACTATGTGAGAGGTAGCCATTAGTGCTCGGCTTGGAACGCTTGAAACAATAAGCGGTCCGTGGGTCTTGGCAGTTGAGCGAAAGCTCCCACAATTAGGTACATACTTCTTCAATAGGCTGATATGGAATACATTATGAACCTTTAGGTTCTTAGGGAGTTGCAGTCTATAAGCATTGGATCCTAGGCACTTGAGGATCTTGTATGGTCCACAATACCTTGGACTCAGCTTCTTGCAATCTCCTAAGGATAGAGAGCTCTTCTTTGGCCGTACGCGAATGAAGACCATGTCTCCTTCCTCGAAGGTTCTCTCTTGATGCTTCAAATCCACGTATGCCTTTTGTCTATCCTTGGCAGCTTGGATGTCTTGTCTTATTGACTTCATTTGGTCATCCATCTCTTCCAGCATTTGCCTTGACGCTTCAACCCTCAAGGTTGGATATGAGAAGTTTAGGGGACTTCGACAGTCATGCCCATACAATGCTTGGAAAGGGGTCATCTGAATGCTTTGTTGGTAAGAAGCATTGGAGGCAAATTCAACCAAAGGCAAGTATTGAATCCACCTTTTTGGTTTATGGCAGCAGTGTGCCCTTAGCATATCTTCGATGACTTGATTGACTCGCTCCATTTGGCCATCAGTTTGGGGATGGTAAGCTGTACTAAAACAGAGTTGAGTCCCAATGGCTTCAAAGATATCTCTTGAGAAGTGTGATGTGAAGAGAGAATCACGATCACTAATGATTCTTCTGGATAACCCATGTAGCTTGAATATCTCCTTGATAAACAACCTTGCAATTTCTGAGGCTTTATAGTTTGTCTTAACAGGAATAAGGTGTGCAACCTTAGTAAGCATGTCAACCACAACCATGATGGAGTTTTATCCTCCCTGAATTTGGGGTAGGCCAACAACAAAGTCCATATTGATGAATTCCCATTTCATTTGGGGAATGTCAAGTGGTTGCAACTTCCCTGGCATTTTGACATGTTCGGCCTTGATACGTTGACAAGACAAACACTAAGTAACATATTTGAGAATGTCACCTTTAAGCCTCTCCCAATAGTAGCTCTTCCTAACTGCATTGAGAGTCCTAGCATAGCCAGGATGTCCTGAGAAAGGGGAATCATGAGCTTCCCACAGTATCTTCTGCTTAAGTGACTGGCTTGCCGGTATACATAATCTTGTTCTATAGTAGACAAGTCCACTATTGATAGAGAATTCATGATACTTAGCCTGTAGCTTCTGGTCCTGTTCCTTGATAGGGATCTCCCTTAACATCTTTTGATAGGCTGGATCATGGCATGCTTCTTCTCTAGCTAGCTCAAGTATTGGGTTGTTTGGCATGGATACCTTTGTGGCTAGAGATCTAGCTGTTGATGGATTTTGCAAGATTAGAGAATTCAAGAATGCCTTGTGACTGAGTGCGTCGGCAACTACATTCTCCTTTCCAGCTCGGTATTTGATTTCAAAATCATACTCCTCCAGCACTTCAATCCACCGACGCTACCTCATTTTGAGCTCATTCTGGGTAAAGATCCACTTAAGACTTTTATGATCTGTCACTAGAGTAAACTTGTTACCCAATAGGTAGTGTTTCCAAAGCTTTAGAGCATGGATGACATCTAACAGTTCTAGATCATGGGTAGCATAATTCTTCTCATGGCTCTTCAGTTTCCTTGAAGAGTATGCTATAGGATGACCTTCTTGCATGGGCACACATCCTAAGGCAAGCGTGCTAGCATTAGTTACTACCTCGAACTCCTTGCTAAGATCCAGAAGTTTCAGTATAGGTACTCATACCAAACTTTGCTTTAATCTATCAAAGCTGGTTTGTTTGGGAGTTGACCATGCAATGGATGTTTGCTTCTTCAGTAAATACGCCAGAGGTGCTGCAATCAAAGTATAGTTTTTTATGAAGACCCTATACCATCCTGTCAATCCAAGAAAATTGCATATTTCTTTGACAGTTATTGGTATTGGCCATTCTAGAACATCTTAGATCCACTGAGATTCCTTCGGCTAATACGATGAATCTGAGATATTCAATCTGAAGTTTAAAGAATGCACACTTCTTCATCTTAGCGTAAAGCTTGTGTGCCCTCATTGTCTCAAGGACAATCCAAAGTTGGGGTTCACGATCTTCTTCTTGTTTGGAATAGACTAGGGTATCATCGAAGAAGAGGAGTACGAAGTCATCAAGATATGGCCTAAAGATATCCTGCATTAACCTGTTGAAGGTGGCATGCGCATTCCTGAGCCCAAATGACATAACTAGGAACTCAAAGTGTCCATATCTTGTGTTGAAGGCCGTCTTTGGGATATCTTCTTCCTTGATCCTTATTTGATAGTAACTAGGCCTGAGATCAATTTTGGAGAAGATCTTCACACCCTGAAGGCGATCAAGAAGCTCATCTATTCTAGGAATAGGGTACTTGTTCTTAACAGTTGATTGATTCAACCCTTTGTAATCAATACACAGTCAAAGCATTCCATCTTTCTTTTTCTGAAACAGCACTGGAGCACCCCATGGTGAACTGCTAGAATGGATGTAACCCTGATCTAGCAGTTGCTTGAGTTGCTCCTTCAACTCAATTGCTTCCGGGATGGACATCTATAAGGTCTCTTTGCAATTGGCGCAGCTCCTGGCACTAGCTTGATCTCATGATCCACTTCTCTTTGAGGTGGAAGTTTTGTCAGCTCTTCAGGAAATACATCCGTGTACTCCTTTAGCCATGAAGGTTCTTCACTAGAATCTTGCTTCTGATCTAGCTTATTAAGCTTAATCAAGTAGACAAGAAGTCTCTTTCTAACTCCCTTTATGATCCGAGATGCTTTGGCCAATTGAATTTTCGGCTTCCTAGCCTCTCCTTGAGTTGTCACCAATTCCCCTTCAGATTTTTGAAAGGAAATTTGGCCCTTTCCACAATGAATGTGGGCGTCATTAGGTTTAAGCCAATCCATTCCGAGTAAACACTCATGGATACCTAGGTTCATGACCTTGAATTTGACCAAAGTCATCTTTCCTCCTAAAAAGAATTCCACCTTAGGAGTTTTCCTGGTACAAGTGACCTCACGACCATTTGCTAATTCCACAAGCAAGGTAGGTGCTTCTACTGTGGTTATTCCTAATCTTCTTGCACAAGCTGGTGAGATAAAGGAATGTATACTGCCACAATCAATCAAGGTTTTGAAACATTTACCTTGATAGTCCGATGGTGTCTGAATCACCGAAAATTGGCGATTTGGGCCTTTCTTGTGAAGGGCAGCATGGACTATTTCCCTTTCAACCTCTGGTTCCATGGTCGGGTCTTCTTCTTCGCACAATTTCCTATTGGCAATACAGGCGGTTCTTCCTTTGCCTCGGGTAGCGGCTCCCTGGCCATGGCCAGTTCCTTGGAAAGGTGCTTGACGATGTCCTCCGCCAAGCTTGGGACATTGCCTTTTGAAATGACCGAGCTCGTTGCAATGAAAACAACAAAGATTTTGGCCATTGCTTTGGGTAGGGACAAAGTTGTTGACATTATTAGTCCTTGCTTTCTTTCTTTGTCCCTAGTTTTGACCTTGAACTCTCTTCACTTGGGGCCCATATGCTCCTCTGTCCTGGTCATTATAAGACCAAGTTTTATTACTTATTGGCCTAGTCTGCACCTCCTAAATTATGGGCGTAGCTTGAATTAGTGCATCCTATAGATCTGTTGGGTGCATAGATTCGAGGAGGGTATTCATTGGTGGGTTTAAACCAGCACAAAATTTCGACACTTGCTGTGTCATGTCCATCTATGGCGCATACTTCAGAAGTAAAACGAATTTTGAGTAGTATGCGTCAAGAGTGAGTCCCAACTGTTTCAGCTTGTAGAACTCATTCATTTTCTATATCCGATACGCAGGTGGTAAGTATCTTCCTTCTAAGATCCCTTGATCTTTGCACCATCGCTTCCACCAAAGAGCCTGGCTCGCCGGTGAGCTTCAGCTTGGTGAGCATAGCCTAGTTGGTGGGTGCAGTATAGCAGCTGCTTCAAAGTAATCTTCCATGGACTCTATCCAAATCTCAGCATCCGCTTGGACAGTCCTACCTTTCCTGTCAAATTCTGGCGACTTGATCTGCTTGAGAAGAAACTTCTTCTCCTGGATTACGGCCGTAATTGATGTAGGGGGCGAACTAGGAATCTGTACCTGGGGTTTTGCCTGGATAGAGGATTCTTAACGTTATAACTCGCTAATCGTTATGATTTATATTTCATACCCAATTCAGTTATCAACCAAGAACCTAGCCACTTAACTTTTTATTAATTCTCATAGACAAGACAGACATTGATAAAAAGGAAGTCTTATTCCATTTATATGGGCCTAGCCCTTTCGAAGTACAATATTTCTTGAGATGATGGAGCAACTGTTAC